>NC_056625.2:93954460-94116960 GCF_002870075.4 Lactuca sativa | reverse complement strand
CCGGAAGGTCGGATACGATATGAGACATATGTGTTTTATGTGATAAGTTAATTGTTATATGTGCTATGTATGATATGTTTGATATGGGCCGGAAGGCATTATGTTATGGGCCGGAAGGCGTTGTGTTGTGGACCGTAAGGTTGGCGTGGGTAGGACCGGAAGGTTTACCCAGCAGGGACGGAAGTCCCCTGAGACACATGGACCGGAAGGTCAGGGCCTGGAAAGGCGTATGTGCGTAAGTTGTATATTGGGGAACTCACTAAGCATTTATGCTTACAGTTGTTATGTATGTGTTTCAGGTACTAGCGAGGACCGTGGGAAGGCGCTGGCGTGATCTGTACACACTGAAAGATGTTTTGTGATCTTGGGATTCATATTATTTGTATTTTGACATGACACTTGGAATGTTTATGCCTTGTTTTGAATGAAAATACTTTATTTTGAAATGAAAAATTTGTTTGAAAATTTACGTTGTTACAGGTTTGACCGTTGGCTTGATTTTCGTTGACTTTCTCAATATAGCAATGTACTTTCGTCAAATCTTCAAACGATCATAACTTCCTCATACAAATTCTATGTTTGATGATCTTTGACAGTTGGCTTGATTTTCGTTGACTTTCTGAATATAACAATGTACATTATTTAATTTTCTTTTGCTAAATATCATTTCTAAAAATAAAGCAACTCAAGGCTTTATCTCATTTACTCAACTCGTAATATCTATATTTCGTGAAGTAACGCCTGTTACGAAAAACTGAGTGTTATATAAGGAAGTTTTTAGAAATTTGTTAATTTGTAATTTATAAAAAAATAGAGATGTATTAAAATTCTTAATTTAGATAAGGATAGTAAACTTATAAACAAAACTTCAAATGGTATGTTTAAGGAAGCTTTTACAAATTTATAAACAATTTGTAATTTATTGTATTGTGTTTATTTGTTTTATTACATTTATGTTATATTTAATTTTTCATATATCAATGTTATTTACATGATAGATTATGTTTTTATACTTTATTAAAATTTATATTATGTTTTACAAATCATAATTATATTAAATATTTTCACATATGGATACAAATCATAATTATATTAAATATTTTCACATATGGAACGTATATCATGTATTTAAATACATATTCATATTAACTTTAAATAATCAATACAAAAGTCTAAAAAAAATTAAATCCTATTATGTTTTATAAGTCTTAATTATATTAAATATCTTCACATAGGTAACGTATATCGGCTATTCAATTATACCATACCAATGGACAACAAAGTATTAAGATAAAGTTTATATCCAAACAATTATGTATAGCGATGGAAGACGAAAATACGGTTTGAAGGTATATCTTATTTTTTGCAACACATATAAATTGTGTGACTTAATAATAAAATAGGTAATGTAAAACTTTACAATGTTTAAATAAAAAGTAAAATAAATACAAATGCAAACTAAAAGGGAAAATATGTAAGGGATCAAAGTCTCAACTTTAAAATATAATACACGTCCAAAATTATAATTTATAAAAGACTAATAGATATATTCTAAATTAAGAGATAAAAACTATTATATCAAAATTTCATGAAAGAAAAATATAAATGTAAGACTTTGACAAGAGAAAAATATTTATTTAAAAAAGACTCAGCTTATATTATATTCTAGAGTAGCTTTAATAAAGACACTTGATTTCAACTTTATATTATATTCTAGAAAAGTTGTAACCTCACTTTATTTTAGCAATTTCTGTTCTAAATAGCAAAAGAAAATAAAGGAAAACCATATTCTTGAGTGTATATATATATATATATATATATATATATATATATATATATATAATCAAATCTTTTTTTTTTCATTCGAGTGAGATGGAAAATGGGCAACAAGCAACGCCCCAAAAACTTTTTGTATGGTAAAGCTAATTCTTTTAACGACTACATCCATAGATCTAGGGTATATAACATTGTTATGCATGATCTGTTGTACTCTATTAAGAAGCTCTACCGCATCCGGCACGAGGAAACCAAACGTATCGAATGCAAATGGTATGAACACCTATTAATTCTCAATGCATGATTTCACATGTTTGGTGACTTTGCCTGTAGCAGCTTTTAAAGCCGCATGTCCCACCGTGAAACCCCCAACCCTCAAGCCCACGAGAGGGGATACCCTTGTAAGATCCATACATATACGTTTCCATCCGATCCATCCAACAATAAAAATGCCAGCCGGTCTTAGGGTTGACCTTCCTTCTATCGGGTCACTCAAGAAACTCACAAGTGCTTCCAGCATATATCTTATACACCTCGTCCCTACAGTAACCCTTCTGCACACCAGGTATAAAAATAATTAAAAAATTAAAGAGAATATTCAAAGAATTACCCACTACAATGGCTTATAAGTGATGAGTTTTATCCATATGAACATTCCTATGTGCACATGCAACCCTAATGCTTGGATCTAGTTTTTTCTAATTGAACATACATTGAATCAAAGACTTCTAATGGCTAATAGAGTACAATAACAATATGAAATCAGAGTTAGAAGTTTACCTTGAATGACTTGCTTGATCTTCTTGTTCTTGGAGCTTTAGAGTCACAATTGTCACTTCTCTAATGGCTTACAAACACCAACTAGAAAGAGGATGATTTAGGAGAGAGGAGAAGGGATCAAATCGGCCAGGGTTTCTTCTCTAAGCACAAGTGCCGATTTCCCTTGACCCTTGGGGTCTATTTATACTTGTAAGGCTCCTAGGGTTTCACCCTTAAACCCTAATTGGATAACTTAAGCCCTAAGCAATCCTAATCCCTTCCATGATAAGCCTTGGACGATTTTAAGGCCTATCCAAAGTCCTTAAAACCAGCCATCCTATATCCATAAGGGATTTATAGCCCAAAGTATAACTATCACACAATTGACAGTTTATACCCCTTTATTCAATTAATCTCTTTAAGTCACCAAATTAATTCCTAATTAATTTATGACTTATATTAATCAAATAATAATAATATTATTCCTTATATTATTCTCATAATATATTAATAATATTCCTTCTCTCATATAAATCATCTTGTCAAGTTGCTATGGTGAAGGCAACCTAAAAGGACCATGCACAACGGGGTCAAATACTTGCCCAATATAGTTGCAGCCTTAGACACTATTCCAACAGTCTCCCACTTGGATAAGTCTAGTAACTATATACAAGTATATTCCTATTAGCAATCGTAGCTCTCAAAGACGCTGTCAAACTCTGATCTAATCAATGTTGTCCTTCAGATAAGAGATCTTACAGTCCTCTGTTTAGATATCATGCTGACAATTCTATGGAACTAATTTGTCTAGCATTTGGTTTCTCGATCTCCGATTTATTTGACATAGAACTTAATCGAGCACATCAATTCAGTTCTTACCGGGCCCGGCACATAAGTCAAATCAAATCATCGAGCGGCCGAGATATCGCTTTTACCTTCTTAGGATAAAAGTAACAGATAAACTTTGACTTATATGCATTTACTTATTCATTAACCAACTATACACAACAACGCGTTTTATAACATTAAGTTACTGATGTGGTTTCGCATTATCAATGTACAACCAATTAACAAATAACAAACCATATATCTTGGTTTTAAAACCATATGATATTATCGTCTTGCGATCACCCTTTTATCACATTCCATAAGGTGATTCCAGCAAGCGCGGGTTTTTTCCAATGCTCAAAACTATTTCATAAGCACTCATGAACGTTGCAACAAACTTTTGCTATGTCTAATACCATTTAGACAATCTACACACCAATTCATGACAATCTTCATTCATACCTACTTCCAACATATGAACGATTGTGGACAATTTGAATAATTCGATTATTCTTAATAAACTCAATTATTCTGGAAGTCAAAACATGCAAAAATTGAAACAATAGTTAAACAATTAACATAAGACAGCAACATTACTCATAAATAATACTCTTTTATTTAATCATCAAATGTTAATTACATTTATCTATTACACGTTTCCAATACTATCTAATCTATAGTAATATCGTCCTTCAGCCCAATACTCCTAGCATGCTGCAAGTGCTTAACCCTACTCAGTCCCTTTGTGAGCGGATCTGCTGGGTTATCTTCTGATGATATCCTCTTCACTACGAGTTGTCCTTCTTCTACACGATGTCTAATAAAGTGATATTTTATGTCGATATTTCGAGATCTACCATGATCCCTCAGTTCCTTGGTCAAGGCAACTGCTCCTTCATTATGACAGAAAATCTCCATGGGCTCCTTTATGGCAGGTACAACTCCAAGATCACCGATGAAGTTCTTCAACCATATTGCCTCCTTCAACGCTTCGCTCGTTGCAATGTACTCTGATTCGCACGTTGAATCAGCTACGCTTTCCTGCTTGGAACTTTTTGTTGGATATAGTGTCTAAGTCCATAACTTTATTTGGTATGTACTTGATCCGACCCGACATGATCCATTTGGGTTGCATGGCATTGCAATACTTGGATAGACTAAATGAGAGAATATGACACTTATGATTATTAATATATTATAAGTTCTAATATATTAATAATAGTATTATTTAATTAGTATTTGATCAAGTATTAATCTAGTATTAATTTGGTGATCAAAGTGAGACTAATTAAATATATAAGGGTTGATTATGACAATCATCAATTCTTTTATGGTGGATTAATGATCCATGGTTTATGGGTTATGGATGTAACCATTTGGAGCTCCATGGATAGTCCATGGGAGTTACAAACCCATGGGTCATGAGAAATGAAGAGTCATGACAATTATGGGTCTTCTTAACGAAACCCTAATTGTGACACCACTATAAAAGGAACCCTTTGGCTAGTAAAATTGGACCTAGTAAGGTTACTAGAGAGGGCATCACCGATTTTGAGTGCTAGAAGTATTCTCTCAAGTTATTCCAAGTTTTGTGGTGTTGTGTGAAGCATTTGAGGCACAACATTTGGGGTGCTAGGCTCATAAAGTCCTGAAGGAATCCAAGCAACAACAAGGTAAGTATTTCTACTAGTTTTATATTTTATGTAATCCCCATGCCATGCTAGTTGGGATATAACCTTGAAAAAAAATTGCATGTATATAGAGAAAACATAGATTCAAGGTTATTAGGGTTGCATGTACACTTAGGAAGTGTTAGAATGCTCAAAATCCATCAGTGGTATCAAAGCCTAGGATTGTTTTCTGTATACTTGATGCAAAACTGCTTGAAAATCAAAAATTTTGCTCACTGTCAACTGGACTTGCCGAGTTCATGGGGAGGACTCGCCGAGTCCATGTACAAATTCATCCTACTCGTCGAGTAGGATCATGCACTCGACGAGTATGTGCGTGCTGGGCAGTCTTTTCGTGTTTTGTTGCTGGAAATGGATTAGAATCATTATCCCAATTTGTTTTGGACTTGTAACATCTGTTTTTCAAAATGATAATGATTATGTTAATCCATTTACATGACTTTTAACAATTTCAAAGTATTATATATGTTCATATGATTTCTTGAAATTGCTTGACATGAATTTGTGTTCTTATGAGTTTTTAGAAGATCATAGGAATTATGTGTAACCACCATGTGTGTTTAATTCTTGATCTTAGTTGTAATGATGGTGTTCATAACTTGTCCTCAAGTTATGGATAACCAAAAGTCACTTCTTTAAATTATTATTAAAGAACTAAAGAGGTTTCATAAAATGAAGAGTCTTCATTTTTATGAACCATTAAAACTCATAAGTTACAAATTGAAGAGACTTGGAATAGTTTCAATTCCTGCCCTCAAGTTTTGGAATTTGAAAAGTCTTACACTCTAATACTTTAATTCCAAATTAAACCTTAGATTTTTAAAAAGTTTAAAAACCAACATGTATACTATAATTATAATTTTATTATATAGATATGTATAAGAATATGTCGTTCTTACCGTTAGTAGGCCTCATTCATGAAGCCGGTCTATAAGGGGGGGTATAAGTTTGTTGCCTATAAAATGGTGACTTAATGGGTGTCCACTCTCACCCACCGCTTCCTTGATCGGTGGAGGGTCGTTAGCCGAACGGGTAGGATGTGACTTTAAATTGTCAACAAAAGTATAATGAATTATAAAGTAACTATACATTATAAATTCCCAATCTTAGTTACTTTAGGAAAATGTGAATTTGGTGCTAGCCCATAAAATTACACTTTGTACCTTACCAAGTCGTTAGTGGAGCGTGTGTGGTTAACCGGCATACTAACATGGACTACTACGAGTGGAAAAGGGTAACTTGACTTTATTATAGATGGATGGAGCGTGTGTGGTTAACCGGCACATCGATTCGGTAATATTGTTAAGGGTACCAAGTCAATTTGTATGGTTATTCACACCATGTTTGTGATCCTTGGCATCCCAGTCACAAACTTAAGAGGGCACATTCAAGATTCAAACATGCCATTGAAAAGTTCAGTGTATCTCAAAAGATCTAAGAGTTTCAAAACCAATAAAACCTAATAATAAAATATTTCGTCTTATGGTGGAAATTGGTAAATCGTCATTTACCTACCTTCAAATATTTTATAGTGTGGATTACGACATCCCTCTTCCACCTATAAGTAGTTTGTTGGATCCTAGCCTTAATATTTCATTTGGGTGACTTATTAAGGACTCTTAATCTAATGAAACTTATCTTCCTTTTATTCAAGATGTCTTCCAATAACGTTGCTGGCTCAAACCCTACTGGCTCCTTTTCCCTAATGAACTTGTGTGGTAAGGTCATCTTTGATGGATCCAACTTTAATGAGTGGATCAGAAACATCAGGATGATAGGGAGCTTAAGGTTGTTAATGAAGCCACTGCTACTCCAGAAGAGCTTGCGGAGTTCATTGGGCATGAGAAGGATGCCACCAAGGTGTCCTGCATCATGATGGCCACATTGACTCCGGAACTCCAAAAATCTTATGAAGATTTCTACCCCTATGAGATGCACCTAGATCTGATGGAAAGGTACCATCAGAGCGCACGTCAAGAGAGGTATGAAATAATTTCCTCCATGATAACCGCAAGGATGAAGGATGGTGAACCCATCACCCGTCACTTGCAGAAGATGCAGAGGTTCGTTGACCGGTTGCTAAAGCTTAATGTTGACTTCCCTGAGGAATTGGCGATTGACATCATTCTCCATTCCTTACCTCCAAGTTATGATCAGTTTCGTATGACTTATCATATGAACAAGGAGGAAGTCACACTTAGAAAACTTCAAGGACTCTTAAGGACAGTTGAAAATGGCCTTAAGGGTAAAGCGGTTGCTACTTCTACTCCTTTAACAACCCCTGTTCTTGCAATTGGGCAAGGGAAGGGTAAGAAGAGGAAAAAACCTTTAAAGGGTACCAAGGGTAAGACTCTTGATGGTTCCTCTTCAATTGGGACAATGAAAGGTCCCATTACTCCTTCTTCGAACCCAAAGGAAGCACAGTGCTTCCATTGCCAAGATAAGGGACACTTCAAGCGAAGCTGCGCCAAATATCTGCAAGACGTAAAGGATGGGAAGGTTAAATCCACCCATGCAGGTATTTACACAATATTGTCTAACAACTCATCTAATGCTAATTCTTAGGTGCTTGATACAGGGTGTGGTATTCACATTTGTACTGATTTGCAGGCACTAAGAAGAAGTGAGCAAGTAGAGCACATGAAGATAAACTTAGTCATGGGAAACAGGAAAGCATCACCTGTTACCAAGATAGGAGTTTATTCTTTATTGCTTAATAATGGGTTAATGTTAGATTTGAATAAGTGTTGTTACTCGCCCGAAATGGTGAGACATATTATTTCTTTTCATGGCTTGTACAAACAAGGTTTTACATTTTCGTTTGATAATAAAAATGGTGCTATTAATGTTTATTACAATGATGTATTTTACATTAAAGAAATACCTTGTGATGGTGTATATGAAGTTGTGAATGTTGTAGAAAATTTAGGAAATAATGTGTTGTATATTGATTCTTCTGATAGCTTGGATAAAGCATCCTTGTGGCATTATCGTCTTGGACATGTTACCAAGAAGCGCATAGGCCAACTCCAAAAGGCTGGAGTCTTGGAATCATTTGACCTCAAGTCAGATGATAGTTGCGAGTCTTGTTTACTTGGAGAAATGACAAAGTCACCATTCACAGGTACTTGTGATAGGGGTGAAGGTTTGTTGGACCTTGTACACACGGATATGTGTGGGCCCTTCAGAGTTGCTACAAGGGATGCTAATCGTTATTATGTGACTTTTACTGATGATTACAATAGATATGGATATATTTACTTAATCAAGCATAAGTCAGAAACCTTTGAAAAGTTCAAAGAGTTTAAGCAGGAAGTTGAGAAGCAATTGGGCAGGAACATCAAGATGCTTCGATCCGATCGGGGAGGAGAGTATCTTAGCATTGAGTTCCTTGACTATCTTAAGGAATGTGGGATTGTCTCACAATTGGCACCTCCCAGGACACCACAGTTGAATGGTGTGGCTGAGAGGCGCAATCGAACCCTGTTGGATATGGTTCGTTCCATGATGAGTCGAGCTTCCTTACCAATCTCTTTCTGGGGGTATGCCTTAGAGATTGCCGCCCATATCCTTAATCTAGTCCCTACTAAAAAGGTTGCCAAAACACCTCACGAGATGTGGACTGGGAAAGTTCCCAATTTGGACCACATCAAGATTTGGGGTTATGAAGCTTTTGTGCGGCGTGAGACTCATGACAAGCTTGAGCCCCGAAGCGAGAGGTGTATTTTCATCGGCTACCCACAGAGATCCTTTGGTTACCTCTTCTACAGACCCAGTGACAATGTGGTCTTTGTAGCAAGAAGAGGAGTCTTTCGTGAGAGAGAATTCATAAGCCAAGGGGACAGTGGGAGGAAAATTGACCTTGAAGAGATTCAAGAGTCAAGTGGTGAAGGAACCTCAAATGCTGTCAGCCAACCTAAGGAGGAAACTCCTGTTGAGCCGATAGATTAGTCTGTACCTCCAAGACGTTCCACTAGGGTGAGGAACACACCTGAATTTTATTATGGTTATCACATCACCACTGAAGGTGATACGTTTATCAGTGATAGTACACTGATAGATTTGGATAAACCTAATAATTATAAGGAAGCCATGGCAAGCCTTGAGTCTGCGAAATGGAAGGAGGCTATGGACAGCAAGATTCAGTCCATGTATGACAATCAAGTTTGGAACTTGGTTGACAATGTACCAGGTCGTAAGACAGTTGGGTGCAAATGGATCTTCAAGAAGAAGACCAACATGGATGGGAAAATACACACTTATAAAGCGCGACTGGTTGCGAAGGGCTTTACTCAAACTCCGGGAGTTGACTATGATGAGACCTTCTCACCAGTAGCTAAGATTAAGTCTATTAGAGTGTTGTTAGCCATAGCTGCATTTCACGACTATGAAATATGACAAATGGATGTCAAAACCGCTTTCCTTAATGGGAAGTTGGCTGATGATGTTTACATGGCTCAGCTAGAGGGTTTTGTCGATCCAAAATACCCTAATAGAGTGTGCAAGCTTTAAAAATCCATTTATGGATTGAAACAAGCATCTCGCAGGTGGAATCTTTTCTTTGATGAGAAAGTCAAAGAGTTTGGCTTTTCTAGGAGTGAGGATGAGTCTTGTATGTATGTCAGCGCTAGTGGGAGCATAGTTAGCTTCTTGGTGTTGTATGTGGATGACATACTTCTCATAGGAAACGAAATCCCAACATTGCAGGAGGTTAAGGCCTAGCTTGGGAAGTGTTTTGCTATGAAAGACCTTGGGGAAGCTACCTATATCCTAGGGATAAGGATATTGAAAGATAGGAGTAAGAGAATAATTGGACTTACTCAAAGTACTTATGTGGATAAGATACTGAAGAGGTTTAGTATGCAAGATTCCAAGAAAGGAGAGTTACCAATCCAGAGTAATGCCAAGCTAAGTAAGACTCAGAGTCTGAGTACAGAGGCTGAGATAGCTGAGATGAGTCAGATACCATATGCTTCGGCTGTGGGCTCAATCATGTATGCTATGACCTGTACTCGCCCTGATGTGGCCTTTGCTTTGAGCATGGTCAGCAGATATCAAGGGAACCCTGGCATGGCACACTGGACAGCGGTAAAGAACATTCTCAAGTATTTGCGGAGGACTAAGGACTAGGTCCTTACCCTCGGAGGCAGTGATGACTTGCGAGTGGAAGGTTATAGTGATGCTAGCTTTCAAACTGATAGGGATAATTTCCGCTCTCAGTCAGGCTGGGTCATTATCCTAAATGGAGGAGCAATTACTTGGAAAAGTTCCAAGAAGGAGAAAGTAGCTGATTCGACTTGTGAATCAGAGTACATAGCAGCAAGCGAGGCAGCAAAAGAGGCGATATGGCTGAAGAACTTCATCGGAGACCTTGGAGTTGTACCAGCTATAAAGGAGCCAATGGAAATTTTCTGTGACAGTGAAAGTGCGGTTGCTTTGGCTAAAGAACCAAGAGATCACGGGAGATCTAGGGACATTGACAGAAAATACCATTTCATCAGGCATAGAATAGAAGAAGGACTCCTCGTGGCAAAGAGGGTATCATCGGATGAGAATCCGGCAGATCCCCTCACGAAGGGACTGAGCAGGGTTAAGCATTTACAGCATTCAAGGCGTATTGGGCTGAAGGATGATATTATTTTCAATAATTAGATTCCTGAAACTTGTAAAATGTAATTGACATTTGATGATAAATAAAAGTTGTTATTTATTTATGAGTAAGGTGTTACTATCTTGTGTTGATTGTTCACTATGTTTCAAATTTTGCATGTTTTTACTTCTAGAATAATTATGTTATGGTATATATCATATTATTCAAACCATCCACAGTTAGTCAAACTTTGGAAGTAAGTGTTGATTTAAGACTGTCATGAATTTGGCTTGTATGATTTGTCTAAAGTGCTTTGGTGCAATGGTTGCTACAACATTCATCAGTACTCATAAGGGCTGAGTATTGGATTCAACCCACGCTCACTTGCATCACTTCATGGAATTTATCTCGAGTGATCGTGAGACGGTAATATCATATAAATCTTCAAACCTAGAGATATGAGTTGTTGACTATGAGTTGGTTATTCATCGATTGTACGAAAACGCATTGGTAACTCGATGTTATAAAACGTGCCTTTGTGAGTAATTCAACAAGTAGTTAGTACAAGCATATCAGTCGAAGTTTATCTGTTCCTTCTAGAAATAGAAGCGATATTTGGGCCCCTCGATGATTTGGTTTTGACCTATGTACCGGGCCCGGTCAGAACCTAATTGATGTGTTCAATTTAGTTCTATGTCGAAACAAATCGGAGATCGAGAAACAAATGCTGGACAATAAGTAAGACCATGTTCCATGTGTTTGTCCGGCTGATATCATGAGAGCAGAGCATTATATGCTCACTTATCTTAAATGGCGTATCATCATCATCTCAGTTCCGAGAGACTTTGAAAGAGCTACGATTACTAGTCGGATTTTGAAGTCATATTTGCAAATATAGTTATTAGACTTATCCAAGTGGGAGACTGTTGGATATAGTGTCTAAGTCCATAACTTTATTTGGTATGTACTTGATCCGACCCGGCATGGTCCATTTGGGTTGCATGTCATTGCAATACTTGGATAGACTAAATGAGAGAATATGGCACTTATGATTATTAATATATTATAAGTTCTAATATATTAATAATAGTATTATTTAATTAGTATTTGATCAAGTATTAGTCTAGTATTAATTTGGTGATCAAAGTGAGACTAATTAAATATATAAGGGTTGATTATGACAATCATCAATTCTTTTATGGTGGATTAATGATCCATGGTTTATGGGTTATGGATGTAATCATTTGGAGCTCCATGGATAGTTACAAACCCATGGGTCACGAGAAATGAAGAGTCATGACAATTATGGGTCTTCTTAATGAAACCCTAATTGTGACACCACTATAAAAGGAACCCTTTGGCTAGTAAAATTGGACCTAGTAAGGTTACTAGAGAGGGCATAACCGATTTTGAGTGCTAGAAGTATTCTCTCAAGTTATTCCAAGTTTTGTGGTGTTGTGTGAAGCATTTGAGGCACAACATTTGGGGTGCTAGGCTCACAAAGTCTTGAAGGAATCCAAGCAACAACAAGGTAAATATTTCTACTAGTTTTATATTTTATGTAATCCCCATTCCATGCTAGTTAGGATATAATCTTGAAAAAGAAATTTGCATGTATATAGAGAAAACATAGATTCAAGGTTATTAGGGTTGCATGTACACTTAGGAAATGTTAGAATGCTCAAAACCCATCACTTTTCCAAGTTACTGCTCCTCCATTCAGGGTAAAGACCCAGCCCGACTACGAACGGTAGTTATCCCTGTCGGTCTGAAAGCTGACGTCAATATACCCTCGCACCTTCAAGTCATTACTCCCTCCGAGGACTAAGAACCATTCCTTCATCCTCCGAAGGTACTTAAGGATATTCTTGACTGCAATCCAATGGGCTCTGCCAAGATTCCCTTGATATTTGCTAACCATGCTCAAAGCGAAGGCTACATCAGGGCGAGTACAAGTCATATCATACATGATTGAGCCAACTACGGAAGCGTATGGTACTCGACTTATTTCTTCTCTTTCAGCTTCGGTACTCAGACATTGAGTCTTACTCAATTTGGCATTACTTTGTATCGGTAATTCTCCCTTCTTCGAGTTTTCCATACTAAAATGTTTTAGTACCTTATCCAGGTAAGTGTTCTAACTAAGTCCTATTAGTCTCTTACTTCGTTCTCTCACTATCCTTATTCCCAAAATGTAGGAAGCCTCTCCGAGGTCCTTCATAGCGAAGCACTTCCCGAGCCAGGAGATATCCTCCTACAGAGTCGGGTCGTCGTTTCCTATGAGTAGTATGTCATCGACATACAGAACGAGGAAGCTTACTAGACTCCCACTGGCTTTGACATATACACATGATTCATCTTCGCTTCGTACAAAACCAAACTCATTGACTTTCTCATCGAAGCAAAGATTCCATCTGCGAGACGCTTGCTTAAGTCCATAAATAGAATTTTCAAGCTTACACACTCTATTCGGATGCTTCGGATCGACAAAACCCTCTGGCTGAGCCATGTAAACATCCTCAGCCAACTTCCCATTAAGGAAGGCGGTTTTGACATCCATTTGCCAAATCTCATAATCATGAAATGCGGCAATAGCTAGCATCACTCTAATAGACTTTATCATCGCAACTGGTGAGAAGGTCTCATCACAGTCAACTCTGGGAGTTTAAGTAAAGCCCTTCGCAACCAATCGCGCCTTATATGTGTGTACTTTTCCATCCATGTCGGTCTTCTTCTTGAAGATCCATTTGCACCCAGTGGTCTTACGTCCGGGCAGATTATCAACCAAATTCCAAACTTGGTTGTCATACATGGACTGGATCTCGCTGTCCATTGCCTCTTTCCATTTCGCAGACTCCGGGCCTGCCATGGCTTCCTTATAGCTATTAGGTTCATCAAGGTTTGTTAGTGTACCATCACTAATATACGTATCCCCTTCTGTAGTAATATGAAAACCATAAAACTGGGGTTGAACTCTAACTCTTTCGGAACGTCTAAGAGGTAAGGACTCGTCAATCGATTTAACCGGAGTTTCCTCCTCGGGTTGAGTGCCAGCGGTAGAGGTTCCTTCATTTATCGTCTCTTGAATCTCTTCAAGCTCGATTTCCCTCCTATTGTCTCCTTGGCTTATGAGTTCTCACTCTCGGAAAACTCCTCTCCTCGCAACGAAGACAACATTGTCTTTCGGTCTATAGAAGAGATATCCAAAGGATTTATGCGGGTAGCCGATGAAAATACATCGCTCACTACGAGGTTCGAGCTTGTCGTGTGTATCTCGTCTTATGAAAGCCTCGCAACCCCAAACCTTGATATGTGCTAACGAGGGAGCTTTCCCTGTCCACATCTCGTGAGGCGTTTTGGCAACCTTCTTAGTAGGGACTCAGTTAAGGATATGGGCGGCAGTCTCTAAGGCATACCCCCAAAAAGAGATAGCTAGTGAAGCACGACTCATCATAGAGCGAACCATGTCTAACAATGTTCGATTACGCCTTTCTGCCACACCATTCAACTGCGGTGTCCTAGGTGGCGTCAATTGCGAAACTATTCCACACTCCTTGAGATAGTCGTGGAATTCAAGACTTAGGCACTCACCTCCTCGATCGGATCGAAGCATCTTGATTTTTTTGCCCAATTGATTCTCCACTTCATTCTTGAACTCTTTGAACTTTTCAAAAGTTTCTGACTTTTGCTTGATTAAGTAGATATACCCATATCTACTATAGTCATCGGTAAAAGTCACATAGAAGCGGTTCCCATCCTTCGTGGTTGATCTAAACGGTCCACATACATCGGAATGTATTAGGTCCAATAGACCCTCACCCCTTTCACATGTACTTGTGACGGGTGACTTAGTCATCTTTCCAAGAAAACAAGACTCGCATGTGTCATCTTCCCTTAGGTCGAGTGACTCCAACACTCCATCCTTTTGGAGTTGGGCTATGCGCTTCTTGTTGACATGTCCAAGACGACAATGCCACAAGGATGCTCTATCCATACCATTGGAAGAATCCATGTATAAAACATCATTTCCTAAGTTATCTACAATCATAACAGTTTCACAAATTCCATTACACGATATTGATTCAAAATATAAGACACCATTTAGATAAGCAAGAATAGAACCATTCTCATTATTAAAAGAAAATCTAAAACCTTGTCTAAACAAACCATGAAAAGAAATGATGTTTCTATCCGTTTCTGGCGAATAGCAACAATTGTTCAAATCTAAAGATAAACCATTCCTAAGCACTAAAGAATATACTCCAATCTTGGTCACAGGCGACGATCTTCTGTTCCCCATGATTAGATTTATTCTTCCATGCTCCACATCCCTATTTCTTCTTAGTCCCTGCAAATCAGAACAAATGTGGTAACCACAACCGGTATCAAGGACCCAAGAAATAGAATGAGATGAGTCATTAGATTTAATTGTATATATACCTGCGAAAGATGGCTTGATTCTTCTTTCCCTAATGGCTTGCAGGGAGTCTGGGCAGCTTCTCTTCCAATGCCCTATTTTATGGCAATGATGGCTCTCTGCCTCCTTAGGGTTAGGCTAGGGTTTAGCAGTATCAACTTTGGTCCCACTAGAAGAGGAACCATCTCGGGACTTTCCCTTGCGGTGGCTCTTAGACGGAGCCTTCCTCTTCTTACCTTTTCCTTGTCTAATGGCCAAAACAGGAGCAGCGGGTGGATTGGGAGCGGGTGCAACAGACGTGTCCTTGAGGTTGCTTTCAGAAACCCTAAGGAGACCTTGGAGCTTGCTTAGGGTGACCTCTTCTTTGTTCATGTGGTAGGTCATCCTAAATTGATTGTAACACGGAGGCAAAGAGTGAAGCACCATGTCGATCGCCAAGTCTTCCTTAATGTCAACATTCAACTTGCGAAGACGGTCGACATACCTTTGCATCTTTTGAAGGTGCACGGTAAGAAATTCTCCATGACCCATTTTGGCGGAAATCATGTTAGTGAAAATCTCGTAACGCTCTTGCCTCGCGTTTTGGTGGTATCTCTCCAACAAGTCTTGGTGCATTTCGTACGGATACATGTCCTCATAGGACTTTTGGAATTCGACATTCATGGTGGCTATCATGATGAAATGTACCTTCGTTGCATCACGTTCATGAGTCTCAAAAGCAGTCATTTCAGCCGGAGTAGCGATTTTTGGGTTGATTTTCTCGAGCTTCTCATCTAGGACATACTCCTTGTCCTCATAGCGAGCAATTGTGCGAATGTATCTTATCCATTTGCTAAAGTTCGTCCCATCGAAAGTCACCTTTTGACAAAGGCTCATCAATGTGAATGAACTAGCAGCAACGTTTTTTGTGTTCCACATCTACAAATAGAAAGGACAAAGATAGATTAGAATATGAATCTCTAATTATCACCCAATAAGAAAAATTAGGGCTAGGATCCAACAACAATATTTACATATTAGAAAAGGGATGCCGTAATCTAACATGCAAACAATTTTGAAGGTAAGTGAATGATGATTCACTAATTCTCCACCGCAAAAACATAACTTTAAGTTCTAAATGTATTGAGAATTCCTAGGTTTGGATGAGATTCATTGAAACTTTTCAATGGCATGTTTAAATATCGATATTCCCCTCTCGTTTGTAATTGTGATACCGAGGATCACAAAGTGGGTGTGAATTACCATGCAAATTTACATGGTGAATTCATTGTAACGATCACCTATTCGATGTGCCGATAAACCACACACGCTCCATCGAACTATGATAAACAATGAATCACCCTTTTCCACCTTTGCCTAGAACCAATTAGTGTGTCGGTAAACCACACACGCTCCACTAACTTCTTAGCAAGGGTGCAAAGTGAAATTTCATGGGATTGCATCAATTCACTTTTCCTAAAGTAACTAAGATTGGGAAATTTATGAAAAACATGTAGTTACTTTGTATTTTAAATTATACTTTTAATGAAGAGATGAGGTTGCCCTATCCTACCCGTTCGGCTAACGACCCTCCACTGATCAAGCAAGCGGTGGTTGTGAGTGTACACCCATTAAGCGCCATTTTATAGGCAGCAACCTTATACCCACCTTATAGACCCGCTTCGTGAATGAGGCCTACTAACGGTAAGACTAGCATTTTAATTATACACACACACACACACACACACACATATATATATATATATATATATATATATATATATATATTATACACACACACACATATATATATATATATATATATATATATATATGTATATATATATTAATCTTGTAATATTAAATTAGTATAGAGTTGAATTTTAAACTTGTAAAAATTCTAGTGTTTGAAATTTAGATTGTCTAAATTAAACTTTTAATCACAAAGCATAAATCTCAAAACTTGAGGGCAAGTTTTAAACTTTTCAAAACATAGAGGATCAAATAACAAATAATCCAAATTAACAATTAATCACATAATTATCCATATTTGATTTATTTAATGATTTCTTGCAAAACAATTTACCAATTAAATTAAAATAATTAATCAATTATCATAAAAGGAAATAAATATTTAATTAATTGATAAATATCTTGAATTAGGTCAAGAATATACTCATATATATCATAAAATTGGATTTATATTGATCTAATATGATTAAGGCAAGTATCTCAAAGATAAACAGCAAGAAATCCCGAAGTTTCCTCTTTCTGACGCTTAGACTCGCCGAGTACCCCAATGGACTCGCCGAGTCCACTATGGAAACCAACCAGGCTCTGATACCACTGATGGGTTTTATCCATATGAACATTCCTATGTGCACATGCAACCCTAATGCTTGGATCTAGGTTTCTCTAATTGAACATACATTGAATCAAAGACTTCTAATGGCTAATAGAGTACAATAACAATATGAAATCAGAGTTAGAAGTTTACCTTGAATCACTTGCTTGATCTTCTTGTTCTTGGAGCTTTAGAGTCACAATTGTCACTTCTCTAATGGCTTACAAACACCAACTAGCAAGAGGATGATTTAGGAGAGAGGAGAAGGGATCAAATCGGCCAGGGTTTCTTCGCTAAGCAGAAGTGCCGATTTCCCTTGACCCTTGGGGTCTATTTACACTTGTAAGGCTCCTAGGGTTTCACCCTTAAACCCTAATTGGATAACTTAAACCCTAAGCAATCCTAATCCCTTCCATGATAAGCCTTGGACGATTTTAAGGCCTATACAAAGTCCTTAAAACCGGCCATCATTTATCCATAAGGGATTTATAGCCCAAAGTATAACTATCACACAATTGACAGTTTATACCCCTTTATTCAATTAATCTCTTTAAGTCACCAAATTAATTCCTAATTAATTTATGACTTATATTAATCAAATAATAATATTATTCATTATATTATTCTCATAGTATATTAATAATATTCCTTCTCTCATATAAATCATCCTGTCAAGTTGCTATGGTGAAAGCAAACCAAAAGGACCATGCACAACGGGGTCAAATACTTGCCCAATATAGTTGCAGCCTTAGACACTATTCCAACAATAAGTACTAATGACGACAACAAACTGGTGCAACATTTTTTTTGTTGATTAAGTGCAACAAATGATATTTGGTTTGAATCAAAATACATGAACAAGAGGACACACTAATAATTCAACTTCGTGACTGTACATCATGGAAAATATATACTGTCATATCTTCATCTTCATCGGTTTCTTGAAAGTAAAAAACTTGATTTCTTGAAGGGCAATTAAAACCCAAATCCCCTTCTTCTTCAAAGTTTAATGATTTCGAGAAATATAGAATGGTATTAATATAAGCAACCAAAAAAAATAGTAAATCAATAAGTATTGGTTTTGTTCTACATAAAATAAATAAATAAAAATTGAGGAGGTATCGAGAGTGAGTAGATGATGTGGGTTTCTTTTGGCGGCGGGATTACTCGGCTTCAAAAAAGAATAAATAAAAATTTAACAAAATCAGATGAGAGAGAGAGAGAGAGAGAGACAGAGAGATACTGTAGGACCTGGTGGTGGTGTCGATTACTGTTGGAGGTGTCGGTAACTCGGCTTCAATGACAGATTGCAGAAAGATGGATTGCAAAATTAGGGTGGGTGTGAGATGAGCGAGGGCATCTCATTTGAATGGGCTTGACAAGGTAGATACTAATGCGGAACGAGGCAGAGCATCTTGTTTATCTAGAACGACTGAGAAAGAGAAAGATAGGGATTTAGGGCTTTTTTTTAGAGAGAGACAGATAGGAGAGAGCAGCGTTGGTGGTTCAGTGGTGGCGTGGCAAGGGAAAACGATGGTGGTGTGTAGTCTTAAGGTTTTTCGATTGTGGGAGTAAAACGGGAAATAATTTCAGCGAAGGAGACGAACACCAACTGATATAAGGGAAAATGAAACAAAACTGAAAGATTTTTCCTGGATCTAACGCTTTAAAGATGACTCACAGGGATGAAAGTACTGGGTCAAAAGAACTGCCAGAAATAAGGAAGCATATGCTTTCAAAATCAACATATTAGTTTTTTTGACCTTTTCAAATGTTTGACCGGATAAGATTAGTATTTTTGCAATGCATAAAATCATTGTACATGATGAAGTAATGACTTGTACCTCTTAAAATTCAGCTTTTGACTAAATTTACATAATAACTAATATATATATATATATATATATATATATATATATATATATATATATATATATATATATATATATATATATAGATATGTGTGTGTGTGTAAACTCAAAGTACGTTGCTATTTACTACATTTACCATCTAAATATGGAAAATGCACCAAATGGCAATGTACTTCGGTTTTTGGTAAAAGAATCAAAACGAAAATGTAAAGCACGTCGAAAATAAAAACTTAATGTGAAGCACATAAAAAATAAAATCTCAAAGTTAGCATAAATGAGCAGTTAAGTACATAAAAACAAACTACATTTTCACCATTTTATCGATATAACTATTGACCTATAATTTTTTTTATGATTATAATAATATAACTTTGGTACTACATTAAGAAAAAAAAAAGTTAAAAGTGTTTAATCACTGCATGAATTAGTAACTTCATTGCTCCACTAACTATTTTAGAGAAACTATAAATTGATAAAAATAGATACAAATTATTCCATTATGAAACATAAATCAACATTTAAGTATTAGCAAAACTGGTAACGATGAAGAAAGTATTATGGCAATAACAAAATCAACGTTATAATACTTTTTCTTGTTGTTCCATAATTATTTCAGTCGGTTTTAGTTGGACGATTTACAAACTTGTGTCCAGATGGGTGTAAGGGTATTTTGGTCAATTATTAAAAAAATAATGATACAATTACATGTCATTAATGTAAACATTCGACAATTTTTTTTGTCTCACCTGTAACATGATCTTCAATGCATTAAAAGATTGTTTCCAATTAACGACGATGTTGGGCCACTGTGACTTCATTCTTAAGCATAATGGGGAAATCTATGAGAATATCCAATGCGGTCGAAAAAATATTACAAGTTTTTAATATACTTTTAAATCAATTAATACACAACAAAAAAATAAAAAAAAAAAAGATTTGTTTAAACCAATGAAACGAAGGCAGCATAAACCGAACTGGGACTCTCTGCAATGGCAGATGAGTTGAACATTTGTTGGCACTTTGTTCTTATTTCATAAGTTCCTTTTCAAGTTTGGTCCCATGTTCAATAAAAGGTAGGGAATTACAAATAAAACCACTCCATATCGCTCTAGTATAACATATGTTTACTTTTTCTTCCTTCATTTTCCTGATTTATGGATCAATCAAAAAAAAGCTTGACACAGATGAATAAAAAAGTTAACTAAATAGTAAAAGTGTTTCTGCTTTTTCCAGAATTATTGGTTTTGGTGTTGAGTATGACATTTGGAGTATATAATCTACCATGTGTATTAAAAACGCCTTACTAAAAAAAATGATCGGTGAGACTAACCTTTCATTTTTCGGTCAATTGAATCGCCATATTTGCAAGTAGAGTTTGGGAAGACAAAGACTGACGACAACCGTTGCTCATCTTGTATCGAAATCCTAAGCACCTCATGAAACTTATTAAACATAAGATTTGCGTTGGTTAAATAGACATGGTAGATTATATGTTCCAAATGTCATACTCAACTCCAAAACCAATAATTTCAGATGAATAGGAGGTAGAGAAGCATAAAAAAACGCAAAAAATGGTTGAACCCCAGAACATGAAACTCCCAACAATAATTTCTAGCTCTAGACCATCAGTATAACTTCAAAATTATGTTCTTGTTAATCTGAATTAGTGACCTTTTGAGCGACGGTGCTATACATATCTGACGTTGAGGCCAACACATTCAAAATGAGTGAATTCAAAGTACATTACTATTTAATGCATTTATAACCTAAATAAGGAAACTGCACAAAATGGAAATGTACTTTGTTTTTTGGTAAAGAAATTGCCAAAAAAGCGAAAAAATAGGTGTGAATTCAAATTACACTGCTATTTAGGGTATTTAACTCCTAAAAATCGATGATGAACTTAGTGACAATGTAGTTAGATTTTTGGTAAAATAAATCCAAAGAAATAAAACATGTAAATTGAAAGCACATTGCTATTTACAACATTAACGAAATGAAAACAAATTGAAAAAAAAGTGTAAACTCAAACTACATTGTTATTTAGTGCATTTAGCATGTAAATGTGAAAAATCCAACAAATAGCAATGTATTTTTTTTGGTAACAAAAATGAAATCAAATTGCAATCTTTATTAAAAAAGTATGTCAGGGCCCTATAAACGACTATAAAAAATAATCATGAAAGTTTAAGCATGAGCAGCTACATCTTCTTCATCATAAGCACCTTTAATTTTTTGCAAAAAAATGTTATACAAATCTTCATTATAAACTTTTATTAATTTGCTAAGAATATATATGAAATGTATCTCAACTTACCAAGATAATCTGGTTTGAATTAAATTAGCATTCTATCAAGTCAACCACCAATTACAAAATTGACAAAAGCATCAAAAACAACAATAAATGCATTAATATCTTGTTTTAATTTTATATTAAAATAGTTTGAAAAATATAATGGAGATATAATTATTCAAAAAAACGAACCTGAATATTATAAGGGTAAAGCAAAAAATTGTGAACTTCAAGTGGATTAGGCAAATAACAAAGAACACCACCATGAAGCGGTTATACTCCCTGAATCGATAAAAGATATATGATAACAAATTAAGAAAATTTTAGCACCATCCGGTGACCAACAATGTCATTGATGATGTGGTGGGATGGTGGTTGCATGTTATTTATACTAAATATATTAATGTTAAATATGTAACGCCCGAATCTTGGTATGTAATTTAAACCAAATTATTCATTTTACAAAGGGACTCGATGAGTTGGAGGCCCTAAACTCGTCGAGTAGAAACGGATCTTGGATGCGGGACTTGAAGTCTACTTGACGAGTAGGGATGCCAGAGTGAAACCCTAATATTCAGGGTTTGCACCCTATTTAAGGACCTTAACACTTTATTATGGCCTCCCTCATCGCCTGCATCAATCTAGAAAAACCATAATTCGTGATCTTGAGCCTTTTGAGTGTGTGTGAGTGAAAAGAGAGTGATTCCTTGGTATTTACTTGAAGGAGTGGAAGTTAGAAGTGCTTGGGTGAAGGAAGAAACTTTGGATCCAGAGAGTTCTTTGTTAAATTAACCTTGTTGAGGTATAAAGTCTATACCTTGACTATTCATTTACTAGATCTCTTCATGCAGTAGTTTAGGTCCTTAAGGAGTCTATTTTGGAACCATTCATGGATGCAAGCATGTTTTGGAGTTATGACTTCAAATCCAAATGTCCATGGACTTATGAGACCCAAAGTTGCCAACTTTATTAAGTCTTGGCCCTTTTCCATGCCTTACATCTCTTTAAAAGTTGAGTTTTGGTATTATTAGCTTCATGGCACCATGCATGAACATAAAGTTAGCAACTTTATGTGGTAACTTATTCCTAGTGGACCAGATCTATGGTTTGGAAGCATTGAACCCGACTAGAAACTACTGAATGGGTTTTGACTATGGGGGACTTGACGAGTTTTTCATACAACTCGTTGAGTTGTGTCGTGGTCCCCCAACCTTTTCTGTTACTGAGAGGACTCCTTGAGTCTAGGAGATGGCTCAACGAGTTGGCCATGGTTTTGGATTATGAAGATTGAGGAACTCAACGAGTTCAAGGAGGGACTCGGTGAGTTGTGAGAGAAATGTCCCGACTTTCTATGAAGGGGAACTCAACGAGTTCATGAAAGAACTCGACGAGTAGGATTTAGATTTCCAAAGTTTATGGATCAAGGAACTCGACGAGTTGATGGACCAACTTGGCGAGTTGAGTCAACCAGGATGTTGACTTTGACTTTAACCTTTGACAAGAGTTGACCCTTAAAGGGGTTATGAGTATGAACGAGTAATTAAAAGAGATTTTATGTGTAGGGGTTTGAGGAGAATTGATCCCAGATCCGAGGACAGTTCAGCTACTTCACGACATTGAGGTGAGTTAACTTCCAATAGAAGTGGGTCAAAGGCACCAATGTCGACCCACTAGTAAAATAACTTGATGATGTTTTCTATAAATTGTTTTATGCATCGTTGTATCAAAAATAAAAATTTTGGTTTAGAATTTTGGGATGTAACGTGTTGGTATCAGAGCCTTGGTTTGAAGGATTCGGACACACCTTCGGGGGTGTCTGGACTCAAATCGAGGGTTTGAAAGATTTTTTTTACAAGAAAATAGTTTTTCTAAAATTTTAAAATAAAGACTTTTGAGAAAGAACAAGGTGTGTGATGCATGGAATCGGCTGAGGTCAAGTAAGTTTTTCCCAAGATACCCATACATGTATGTTATGATATATGATATGATTATGAGAGCTGCATGCTAGATTAGGGCTGAGGATCTTGGAAGGATGCCTTATATGCCTATTATATGTGTATGAGAATTGCATGCTAGATTAGGGCTAAGGATCTAGGAAGATGCCTTATGTGCCTGCTATATGTACTTATTGAATTACATACTAGAACTGATTAGTCAATGATATGATAGCCTGAATAGGATACGCTTTTTTTGGTTACTCAATGCCCAAATGTTGCTTGCTCTATGCTTTTAGGAGTTTTAGTTATCTTTAACTAATTAGTAAAAAAATACGTTAAGTTACATATTGCGAGGACTAAATAATTTCAGAAGGTTAGGTCTAGCCCTATTTCCCAGCTCTTGTTTGAGTCCAACCGTTGTAGGTAGGAACTCTAATACGAAGAATTATCTGGTCTTAGTGATATGTAATGGTATTCGCAAGCTAGTTAGGTAAAGGTAGCAGGGATTTCCTATGCAGCTGATGATGGAGAATAGGCCGGAGAGTTACCCTAGGGTAAGCCTAGGATGAGATTAGTGCAATGAGCAGTAGTAGTGAAAAGGACTTGGTGAAGTCAAGGAAATCCTTTAGGAAAGTACGGATAGAGGCTGAAGGTAGTATGGACCCGTACTACTGAAAGTAGAGGATCCATACTCAAGTCAAGGAGGGTTGAGATAAAACTAGGGAACTTGTAGAGTGTGAGATACCTGTCGGAGTTATGTATGAACTTGACGATTACATGTTTTGTTTCAAAATGGTGGTGACACGTCACGGAGCCGGAGGTTGAGGGTCTGGGTCAGGATCAGGTTCAGGTTTGGGTGCAGGTTCTGATCCAGTTGATGACGGACTATGCGAGTTCATCACGTTCGAGATTATGAGAGGCATCCCTGAGGCGACCACGGTGATTTTCGGGTCGATCAAGGAAGGGATCTGTAACACTCTAAATTTTCAAACAAAATTTTCATTTTTACAACAAAATAAAAACACAATCTCACATTTCTCAAATCACAAATGTATAAGTTGTTTAAAACACAAGACAACAAATATTTGATAATATCCCATAATCATCAAAACATAATCTCAAGATGGTGTGTACAATCATGTCGGTGCCTTCTCACTATCGTGAGGGGTACCTGAAACACATATCACACAACACAGTAAGCACGAAGTTTAGTAAGTTCCCCAAAATACTACACACAAATAATTAGCCTCTCATGTCTATATCTCATAAAGACCCTCCGATCCATGTGTCTCAGTGAGGACCCTCCGAACTCACGACTCCGGTTGGACCCTCTGGTTCTAACCAATAAAGAACAAAATAATATACATCATAAATCACAATGACAAATTGATAATATGACGTAAATCAGCATAAGCATATAAGACCCTCCGGTCACAGTGTATTACCACTTATGTAAGTATAGTGAGAAGGAGTAAAGTAATATATCCCACACTAGAACTGCTGGTCTAGACTCCGCCTACACATATCACAATCATCTCTACTTACCAATTATATATAACGTTAAGCTAACTCCTATACTAAATCTCCGTAAAGGGTGAAAGAGCATTTTACCCCTCCGTCTTCTCCATAGTCCACAACTTGACCCAACCCTAACAGTCAACGGAAGTCAACACTCAAGTCAACAGTTCAAGTTGACTCAACTCGTCAAGTGCAGCTCATGAAACTCGTCGAGTACTCAATACTCAGAAATCACGATAACCCAATTCAACTCGCCGAGTTGCTAGCCAACTCGTCGAGTCCATTAATAGTCCAGAAGACCGGGGAAAAACCCTAACCACTCATCGAGTTGTCTCATCAACTCTTCGAGTTCACTCTGAATCCAAAAAAGGGGAAAACCCACCTCAATTTGTCGAGTTGGATGCCCAACTCATCGAGTTCCTCAACCCTTTCTCATTAAACTCATTCTAGTCGATTCCAATTCTCCAAACTCCAAATCTGACCTCCTAGGATGGAGTTACCACTTAAAGTTGCTAACTTTACGATCATGCAAGGCCTCAAGAAGGGTTTAGGACATGAAGACGGGTCAAAGCTTCATAAAGCTTGAAGCTTTACGTACATGGGACGTAGAGAAGTCCAGATCTGAAACTCATACCCCCTGGAAAGCTTAAGTCGAGAATGACCCTCATTTTGCACCAAAAACCCGTAAAATCACATAAGAAGAGATCTAAGGAATGGAAAGCCAAGGTAAGGACTTTTGCTCTCGAAATAGGTGCTACAACTGTATGAATGCTAGATCTAAGGACTCCTCCTTATTCCAAGCTCTTCACTCTTCAAGCTTCCTCCAAGAATGCACACTTTTGGCTTCAAACACTCAAAATATGGGTTAGCTCACTAGGGTTTCACTCTGGTCGTGATAGAGTGATGAGGGAGGTGGGGTGAAGGAGTTAAAGTCCTTTAAATAGGGTGAAAACCAGAATAATTAGGGTTTTCTCTAAACAGCGTCAACTCGTTGAGTCCAACTCTCCAACTCGGTGAGTAGGCTTCATAACTGAAACATCCCAAAAATACAGTCCAAAAAAATTCGTTTTAATTCATAATTGAAACCACAAATATCATCATCAAGTAAACATCATAAATCATGTATCTCAAGAACATCATATCAATTGTCAAAGTATCAAAATAGGACATCAAATATCATAGTGAAATATCCCAGGCTAGAAAACTGTGGTGTGTGCCATGCGATTATCCCGAGCCCTTCCCTTTGCTAGCAGAAGTACTTGAAACCGAAAATGAAGACTCTAATCATGAAGCTTAGTGAGCACCCCCAAACTACCACATACAATACAAATAACATATAACATATAACATACACTTCTAGACTCCGTCCAGTTGCATCGGGACGAACCCAACATCAGCTTACCCGGCATCGGGCTCCTACCTGACATCGGCCTTACCCCGACATCAGACCACGTCTGGCATCAGGCCTAGCCCGACATCGGACTTGCCCCGACATACACACAGCATATCCTATATCATAAACACATAACATAAGCGTATAACATAGGCATATAACATACATCGGGCTTACCCCGACATTAGAATTAGGCCCGAAACACATAACACTTAACATGCATGAATCACAAAGATATCAAGCATACATATACACTTCTTTGGACCGCCCCGACATCAGATCGAAGTAAGGAACACATAATCTACATCGGGCTACCCCCGGCATCAGACCGAAGTCCGGTATATGCTAACATACATAAATGGGCCGGCATTGGTGCTTTCGACCCATTCCTATTGAAGGAAAACTCACCTCTCAAACTGGATGCTGAACTCGTGCGTGAGGAATCTCCGATGGCTGTTCCAACGATTCCTTGGCTACATCTACAAAACATTTAGTCAAAAACTGGAAATCTATATAAGGGTAAAATGACCATTTTAACCCTGGTCAAAGTCAACGCTCTGGTCAAAGTCAACATTATGGGTTGACCAACTCGCCGAGTCAAGCATTCAACTCATCGAGCTCTTTAACTCAGAAATCCTAGAATCACGACTCCACTCGCCGAGTCGTTCCTCCGACTTGTCGAGTCCTATCGAGCTGCTCCTAGTTGGGACTCGGGACAACACGACCTGACTCGTCGAGTTCCCTTATGGAATCGATGAGTCCCTCTGTCTGTTTGGCTATCTAACAGATTAAGCCCCTGTTCTCTAACAGATTAACGGTAAAGTTTCCAACTTTACCCATTAATAGCCCTTCTTGAAGGGTTTAGCTAAAACCTTAATTCTTTTAGGACATAGATTTTGTACCAAAGCCATAATATCCCAAACCAAAGCATGAAAACCTAGATCTAGGGCCTAGATGCTAGTTAATCAAGTAAATCTCAAACTTGCTTCCATGCATGGCCTTTTAGGGCTAAAAAGGCCATATAAATGCTTGAAAGCTTGCATGGGGCTTCCATAGTCATAAAGTAAACACCTTTATGCCATTGAACCCCTCCTAGGTCCCAGATCTGAAATATAAGTCACTTGGGACGTCTAAATCCCAAAGACCATGGTTCTTGAACCAAAACCCTCATAAAATGGAAGTAAATAGATCTAAGAAAAGAATGATAAAGTTAGAGACTTGATTACTAGAAAATGTAGCAAATAGAGTGTAGCTTCTGGATCTACTCCTTCACTCTTGATCCCTATATCTTCTTCTTCTTCATTCAAAAGCTTCAAAAGTGCACAAAGATCACTCAAAATGGCTCACACACTCAAGGAAAGCTCTAGGGTTTCGTGGATAAGGTTTTAGGATAAGGAAGCTGGAAATGAGGCCAAGGGGTGGCTGTTAAGGAGCTGAAATAAGGTGCAATACCCCGAGATTAGGGTTTCGCTCTAGCTGAACAACTCGTCGAGTTGAGGGCTCATGACTCGTCGAGGGCACAACTCAAACCTAGCGCAAAATCTGCCCTCCACTCGACGAGTTAGGGCCACCAAATCGTCGAGTCCCTCTGTTAAAATAAATAAATAAGTGTGTTAAATGTGTACCAGTAACTAGGCGTTACAACTATCCCCCACTTGTCTCAGACTTCGTCCTCGAAGTCTGCTGTATCTGGAAACAACTGCAGGTAGTGCTCCCTCATCTCCTCCTCAGGCTCCCATGTCCACTTCGAACCCTTACAGTGTTGCCGTTGCACCTTCACTAGCTCAACCCTCTTGTTCCTTAGTTCCTTCGCCTTGCGATCCAGAATCGCCACCGGTCTCTCCATGTAATTCAGTCTGTCATCAAGCTGAATATCTTCTAAGGGAACAACCGACATGTCATTCACTAAGCATTTCTGTAGCTAGGAAACGTGGAAAGCGTTGCAGATCTGACGGAGCTCTGTTGGAAGATCCAATCGATACGCTACCTTGCCCACCCGAGTTATGATTCTGAAGGGGTCGATATATCTGGGGCCCAGCTTGCCGCGCTTTCGGAACCGTATGACACCTTTCCAAGGTGATACCTTTAGGAGGACCATGTCGCCCACCTGAAACTCCAAATCCAAACGCCGCTTGTCGGCGTAGCTCTTCTGCCGACTCTGAGAAGTCTGGAGCCTGCTCCGGACTTGTTGGATCTGCTCAGTGGTCTTGAGTACTACCTCAGTACTCCCCATGACTCTCTAACCGACCTCACCCCAACAGATTGGGGTCCTATACTTCCTCCTATAGAGCATCTCGAATGAAGGTCGATCTATGATGGAGTGGTAGTTGTTGTTATACGTAAATTCCGCTAACAGAGGATACGTATCCCAATTGCCACCAAAATCCAAAACACATGCACGAAGCACGTCCTCAAGAGTCTGAATCGTCCTCTCGCTCTGTCCGTCTGTCTAGGGGTGGAAAGTGGTGCTGAAGTGGAGGCGAGTATCCATCTCATTATGGAACCGCTTCCAAAATCTGGAAGTAAAATGGACATCTCAATCTAACACCACCGAGATAGGCACTCCATGTCGTGCCACTATAAATCTTGGCCATCTTCTCGGCTGATATGCTCTCCTGGATCGGGATAAAGGGAGAACTCTTGGTCAACCGATCCACGATGACCCATATCAAATCAACCCCGCGTATGGTCCTGGGAAGCTTAGTTATGAAATCCATAGTAATGTCCTTCCACTTCCACATGGGGATGTCTAACGGCTGCATCTTGCCATGAGGCCTCTGATGCTCAACCTTGACCTTCCTATAGGTTAGGCATCTATCTACGTACCAGGCTACATCCTGCTTTATACAGGGCCACCAGTAATCGGGTCAAAGATCTCTGTACATCTTCTTCGCCCCGAGATGGATGGAGAACCTGGATTTGTAGGCCTTATCCATCAATATCTGCCATACTCCTCCACAATACGGTAGCCAGACCCTCCCATGCAGGGTCAACAACCCACAAATGTCGTAATCAAAGGAGGCCACCTGGCCTATGATCCACTCGTACTTATGACGCTCCTCCTTTAGGCCCTCCATCTGTGCCTCTTGAATCTGTTCCAACAATCGTGTAATCACTATCATCCTCAGATAGATGTCTCGAATTAGGGCTGCTACCGCCTTGCGGCTCAGGGCATCAGCCACCACGTTGGCCTTTCCTGGGTGGTAGAGGATCTCACAATCATAGTCCTTCACCACATCTAATCACCGACGATGTGTCATGTTCAGATTCGGCTGATCCATGAGGTACCTCAAAATTTGTGGTTTGTGTAAATGGTACAACGGAAACCGTAGAGGGAATGCCGCCAAATCTTGAGGGTGAACACCACATCCCCAAGCTCTAAATCATGTGTCGGAAAGTAAGCCTCGTGAGGCTTCAACTTCCTCGAAGCATATGCTAGCACATGACCCCGCTGCATCAAAGATGCTCCTATGCCTGTGATCGAAGCGTTACAGTAAAATACGAAGTCATCAACACCCTATGGCGAGGTCAGAATCGGCGCCTTGCATAACCGTTGTCTAAGGGTCTCGAAGGCTGCCTGCTGCTCAGACCCCACCCGGAAAACCACCGACTTCTTGGTAAGTCGGTTCAAAGGAACTGCGATCTTGGAGAAGTCCTAAATAAATCTCCAATAATATCCCGCCAGACCCAGGAAGCTCCGAATCTCAGTTGCAAACCTCAGAATCTCCCACTGCATGACGACCTCTATCTTGGCTGGATCAACCAGAATACCCTTCTTGTTCACAAGATGCCCAAGAAACTACACCTCGCACAACCAGAACTCATACTTAGAGAACTCCACAAAAAGTCTCTCCCTCCTTAGCGTCTCCAGCACCTCTCTCACATGCTCCTCATGCTGCTCCTGAGTCTTGGAGTAAACCAAGATGTCATCAATGAAGACTATTACAGACCGATCCAACATCTGTCTGCATACATGGTTCATGAGGTCCATGAACGCGGCTGGAACATTGGTGAGCCCAAACAGCATCACCATAAACTCATAATGACAATAGTGAGTCCTCAAAGTTGTCTTCTACACATCATTGTCCCTGACTCGCATCTGGTGATACCCTGACCGTAGATCAATTTTGGAGAACGAAGATGCTCCTTAAAGTTGGTTACACAAATCATTTTTCCTAAGCAGTGGGTAACAGATATTCACCGTTACCTTGTTAGCTCCCGGTAGTCTATACACATGCGATCTAACCTGTCCTTCTTCTTCACAAACAGGATCGGGGCTCCTTATGGAGAACTGCTCGACCTGATAAAACCCTTGTCTAGCAGCCCTTGCAGCTGCATAGACAACTCCTACATCTCGGGATGTGCCAATCGATATGGTGCCTTGGCTATCGGAGCTGCACCAAGGACTAGGTCAATCCTAAACTCAACTTGTCTCTTCGAAGGTACCCCAGATAAATCCTCCATGAATACGTTCAGGTACTCTTACATTACTGGGAATACGTTCAGCTAGTGCGAACCCTCACTAGCTGCTACTCGTAGTCAGTCACTGCCTCATTGGGGATCAACCAATCCATACCTACTATCACCTTATTCCCACGCAGGGGAATAGGAACCAGGTCTAATGAAAATTGCTGATCAAATAACTGTAGCATACATCCTCTATGAACCCTCGTAACCCTGACGGTCCTATCATCTGCTATCTCCGCATCCAGTGCGTAATCCAGCTCCCCTGGAGCTCCTACAAATCGCTTGTTGAGTGCGAGCGACACAAAAGATCGGGTGGCACCCGAATCAAACTGTACCAAAGCAGATATATCGTTCACTAAGAATGATCCTATAAGAAAACATATAAACATAAGTAACAATCAATATCAATAAAGAGATAAAAGAAAGATACATACCTGTCACCACGTCAGGAGATGCTCATGCCTCCTCTATAGTAAGCTGAAAAGCATTACTTCACGCCATAGGCGCCTCAACCCGGACCTGGCGGCCATCTGTAATCCTCAATGTGGTAGGATAAGGTGTCGCCTCCTTCCCTGCTACTGCTATCACACCCCCAAACAGGAGCGGCAAAATTGTCCGATGGTGGATGACTTCATGTTAAGTATCACAACACATGCATCATTGTAATCAAAGTACCACAACCATTGCATTAATAAAGTATAAGTTTTACATGTGTATTCAAGTCATTGTATATATGACATCAAAAGTTATATAACAAAAGACATAAGACATGACTCTATACTGCTCCGTCTTCTCAAAAATCCTGGGGATGTACCTATCTACTAGTTCCTTGAGAATACAAGTGTTTTGAAAAAGAAAGTATCAACATTTAAGTTGGTGAGTGCATAAAATTTATGTTTAGAAGTTTGCTGTTTGTTTCTTGAAATAGTAATCATGTTTATTGTTCCAGAAAATCCAATATTTTCTAACATAACTGAAAAGTAGTTTTAATACCACAAAACTGTTCTATAAAAGTATTGTTGTACTATAAAACAGTGTAACATAGTTTGAATTCACAATAAACCTATATAAATAATGTTTTCTGTATCATTTATGTTTTCCATGTTCTGTAATTGTAGTCTTTGAAAACCCTATAAAAGTGAGTACGCCTGGCTCCACCAGCTGTAACTGTAAATTGCAATGTAGTACTAGAAATCGTATTATTGTAAAACCAGTACATTGCATTCATACTATATGGCTTAATTAATTATACACTAATCGTATTTGTTCATATCCTTTTGTGAGTTATTATAACCATGCTATGACTAGATGGCCTGATACGATGATTTGTAGGCGTCGGAACTTGTAACAACCCGATATTTCATCTCTTTGTAATGACCTAAAGAGTCAAGTATTGTAACCACCTTGGGGTAATAAAATTTACTTTGATAATAAATTGCCCAAAAGGTATCTATTTAAATTCCAATTATGTTTAATATCATTAAACCGGGATCATACTTAAAAAGAATGCCCAAACCCAGCTTCGTATGTTGAAGTTAAGATTTATCCAAGTCCGGCTTAGCAGCAGACAGCTAAAATCTCGAATCGGAGATCGAACGACTTTTGGCCAGAATGACCTAAACGAGAATCGAAGGTCTCGACAATGGTATATCAGCGGTAAAATGTCTGCCAAAAACCGACGTCAGATAAAGAAGTTATGAATTTTTAAAGAAATTCCTTAAACACAACGATTTATAAACTAAATAATAAAAATAATTTCGGAATTTGACAACGGAGTCTAAACGAAAGTTGTAGAGGGTAGTCTCACCTACGCGTGGATATAAAGACCATCGAAAACGGAGTTCGTATGAGGAAGATATGAATTTTTGAAATTTATTAAATAAATTATAATTATATTTAAATCAAAATGCTAGTAATATCCGAAGAGGAGTCGGCAGTAACCTCGTACGCCCAGCGTACCCAAGGGCCTTGGTCTCGGTCCGTCCACGTCGCCCCTATGCGAAGCTATTCGACCCGCCGTCGCATCCGACCCGCCGCCCCATCCGACCCGCCGTCCCATCCGAAGCCGAGGCAGTCGAGGACTCGCTCATGCATGACGTACGCGTACGCCCCGCGTACCGAGGCTTCTCAGACCCCCTATAAAAGGGATGCGAGGGTCTCCGGAAAAATTGCTCATTTCTTCTCACTTCTCTTGCGTTTTGCCTCGTTTTCCGTGCCCGTTCAAACCCGAAGCCCTGGTCATTTTTGCTCAAGTCCCGAAGGTCGATTTTACTCCAGAGATTTCTCGAGAATCCCGAGAAAATTCCGCTTCCCGAGACAAAACTCTACCCGTTTTCCATCTCGCTATCTTCAAACTTCCAAGTGAGTTCATACCCCTACAAACACTCTTTAAATACATTTTTAAATGCTTTCTATACTCTTTTAAGGGGGGAATACAAGTAAACATACGGTTATTATCGTGTATTTCATAGAATTTCACTTTACTCGTTTTTATCAAATGAATCACTTCTGATTTAGTACTACTATGTGAAAACTCTTGTCATACTTCGCATGCACTAGAAATTCCAAAGTATTCTTCGTTGTTAAACCGTTTTATACATTCTAAAAACTTATGATTTATGCTTTTTCAAACATTGTGAAAAAGGATAAACTTTGCATACAAAACTACTACTTTAATACCGACTTAGTTGAGAATCCATGAGACGTGTACAACTTCAAACACTGCCTTTTTGATAAAAGGTATCGCTACAAGTCCTGTCTATAACCAGAGTCTCCCGTTCGGAGAACGTGTCAAATGTGTATAGATCTATACGGGAAGTCATGATCCCGCGCCCTGACTGTTAGCTACAGTCCGTCTTTTGGGGTGACAGTTGTCATAACGCTACGACACCTGAAGAACGTCGCTACAGGCATATTATGTTTAGTATGGTTATAAAACTCATCAGATATACAATTATTATGGTATTACGCATTTATGAACGAGTAGCTATTAAAACTATTCTTCATCTAACAAGTGCGATCTTCGTATAGCTTTATTATATAAAACTATGCCACAACTTTTAAGCACGTCGGTTGCTTGTGATTTTCGGTCTTAGAGACTGCCAGTTATGTTAGGAAAATAAGGGTTTTTCCTACATCTAAAACAAACAACTAATTGGAAAATAAGGGATTTTCTTGGTGCAACTATTTACAACTTATAACACGAACATTCATATGCATTTCATACTTTTATAAGAAAATAAGAGTTTTTCTTGGAAAGCACAACAAATCATATCTCAACTATTAGGGAAAATATGGGATTTTCTGGATCTAATACATTCATTTTCAACCCAACGAATCATAACTCTTTTCATTTGAAAATACCGCGTTTTCTGGAAAACATACATGAACTTTCGAATGTCGTGCATTTTCTCAAAACACTACTTATGAACTCACCAACTTAATTGTTGACACTTTTTCTTTGAAATAACTTGCATTCTCAGGGAACCGCTAAGCAGGTTTGGAAATCAACTTTTGAGGATTAACGTGCTGACGTTAATTGCTTCTTTTGAAAGATGTTTATGTATTTATCTTTTGAACATGTAACGAATACAATTATGTAAACATTTTGGAAACCTTAATATGTATGGTGGTGTGTACTTTCCTTTCTATGAACTGCTATGATACTGAATATGACGTCCTCTGCCTCCGAACGTTTCCGCCGTTCTGGTTTGGGGGTGTGACAGATTGGTATCAGAGCATCGTTTATAGTGAATTAAGTATATCAAAACCATTTTTGGTATACAACTATAAACTCAACTGGGCAAAAACACTCTGAGAAGAGTCATACTTTTGAAATTAAATTTATTTAGTTTTTGTAAAGTAAGCATGCATTCATTTCGTACTAATAACAGTTTCACATCGGACCATTTTAGAAGTATTATAAATAAGTTGTGCAGTGCAGGTACGCCTTGGGACATGTAATTGGAACTGGGAAGGATATAGCCTGATCAACTATATTTGTCCAAGAGCCGACTAACGTATGCCAAGGAGTGTCTGCAATGGACAACAAATTTAAAACTTACCAAAAGCACATCATTACATAATTCTAAGGGAGTCTTGGTGTTGTCATCAACTATTAAACTTAAGGGTAAATTTCATGTACTCTAGCTTATAGTCAATTCTTAACCCTATTCTCGTACAGACTAAATGGCTGGATTCCATCACCCCAATGACCCCTACTTTCCCAACCAAGGCAATGGAGGATGGATCGAAGATGATCCCGAAGAAGACGAAGAGCCGATAGAATTGGATGGGGGAGATGACTCTGGTACAGATTAAGAGCCAGAGGTTATCAATCCACCGGCCCCACAACCTCCTGTCCATGTGAGGAACTTCCAAGGACCCACTCCTGTGTGGGGAAGTCACCTCCACCACTGGAGCCGACAACAAAGCTTACGCCCTCCCTACGACAGGTGCCGAGACTTTTATGATGTCAGAGGCGAAGGATCGGCAGATCGGGCACTTCCGGTCATGGTTGGCAAACTAGCCAACCAATGCTATCAATCTGGAGTTCAAGCCAACCGGATCCGCGAGATCAACGTAGAAGTGTAGGTCCACACTTCTGACATCCGTAGGCTGGATGGAATTCAGGACCATGCCCAACTCCAATCTGAGGCATTTCAGGCACAGATGATTGCAGCCCTAGCCGAGTTAAGGGAGCAACAAGCCGCTTTTGATAGGCGTCTAATGGAATCGAGGCAATCAGATGCGGAGTCAAGCTCCAAGCGCAACTTACGTCGCAAATAGTGCTTGCTAGGATTTCAAATTTTGTTATAAATTAGGACTTCGGATAAGAATATAATTTTCTTTAAAACTTTCTGTAATCGGAGACCTTTAGAAAGGTCAAAAAGTTTTGTCTAAACTCGGATGTAACACAACTATATGTTTAATATATATAGGACATATCTTTTTCTTGTTTTAATTATGTGTAGTCCGTTCAATTCATAAGTACATCTATTCAAACGTTATTTATGAATCAAGCTCAAAACCCTGTGTTGGCCAAACCAAATTCTTTATCTATTAAAGGAAGTTAACTCAATATCATTCAAATCGCAACCACCGAAACTTATAATATCTCATTTTCCTTTTGGCAGCGCAATGCCTCCTCGTAGATCAGCACGTACAAACGCAACTCCACCACCACCTCCACCACTACCATATGATTCGGCAATGGTCCAGGCTGCTATCACAGCAGCAGTAGCAGCAGCCCTCTCTCAAATAAACTCCAATGATAATGGAGGTACAGGAAGCAACACGAATCATCCCAATCGTGGTACCGGCCAGGGCCATGTAAGGGAATGTACTTACAAGGAGTTCTCAAACTCAAAACCAAAGACTTTTAACGGCGGTGGAGGAGTCATTGCACTAATGCAATGGTTCGAAAAGGCCGAAACAGTCTTCGAGATCTGCTCGTGCCAAGAAACAAGCAAGGTTAAGTTCGCTGCTTGCACATTCATAGTTCGAGCCCTCACTTGGTGGAAAAGCCATGTGAATTCAGTGACGCTCGCTGTTGCTAACGCCATGAGTTGGGAAGAACTGAAGGTTCTACTACAGGAAGAATACTGCCCAAGGGGCGAAGTGCAAAAGCTTGAGCAAGAGCTCTGGAATTACAAAATGGCTGGATCTGATCTAGTCGCCTACACAGCTAGGTTCAACGATCTCGCTGCTTTGTGCCCTACCATGGTCAACCCAGAATCAAAGAAGGTCGAAAGGTACATTTGGGGGTTGTCACCCTAGATTCAAGGGCATGTCCTAGCTTCCAACCCTATCACCTAGAACAGCGCTAAATGCCTGGCTCAACGCCTCATCGACCATGGAGTGAAACAGAGTACCATTGCAGCAACCACAAATCCACCTAGGGAGGCTCAGGGCCAGAGTAAGCCTTGGAACAAGAGGAGGGGACAAACCCTCCAAGAGAACCCCAAGAAACAACAAGTGGTAGCGACCCACGCTATTACTACACCTATCAACTCTGCCCCCACAAGTTCATACAATGGAAAACTACCGAAATGTAACCAGTGCAATTTCCATCACCACGGTCTCTGCCGTGACCTTCAATGCACCAGGTGCAATAAGAAGGGTCATACAGCCCGCTATTGCAAAGAGCCAACCCAACAATCCGCCCCCACTGCTAATACCGGAATAAGATGCGCCTGCTTTGAGTGCGGAGGCACAGGGCACTACCGCAGGGACTGCCCGAAGGCAAACAACAGGAATACCAGCGGAAGGGGCCGAGTTTTCGCAATGGGACAAGATGAAGCCATTGCGGACCCTACTGTTGTTACGGGTACGTTCCTTCTCGATAACTCGTATGCATGCATTTTGTTTGATAGTGGAGCGGAAAGGAGTTTTGTGAGTCACGACTTTAAAGGCATGCTAAAACCAATACCACAATCATTAAGTGAACCATTCATAGTAGAAATGGCCAACGGGAAAACCGAAGGCACTGAGGAGATATATTTAAACTGCATCCTAACTCTAAACGATAATCTCCTTCAAATCAACCTCATGCCAGTCTCGATTAAGAGTTTCGATGTCATCATTGGCATGGATTGGCTGAGTTCACATCGTGCGGACATTTTATGTTACGATAAGGCCGTTCGCCTTAATCTGCCAACCGGCGAAACCTTCGTTGTCTTGGGCGACAAACCTAGTACCACTCTTAGTATCATCTCAAGTATCCAAGCTCAGAAGTACCTATGCAAGGAGTGTCACACATTTTTAGCACATGTTGTAGATGTGAAACGCGAAGTCCAGGACGTCAAGGAGGTGCCCGACGTATGCGATTTTCCCGACGTATTTCCTGAGGACCTTCCAGGAATACCACCCGCAAGACAAGTCGAATTCAGAATCGATCTGGTTCCCGGAGCTACCTCAGTAGCCAAAGCACCCTATCGATTAGCCCCAGCAGAGATGCAGGAGCTATCCAGCCAACTGAATGAACTACTTGGTAAAGGATTCATCAGACCGAGCTTCTCGCCATGGGGAGCACCCGTGTTGTTCGTTAAAAAGAAAGATGGATCGTTCAGGATGTGCATCGACTACCGAGAACTCAACAAACTCACCATCAAGAACCGATACCCCCCTACCCCGAATCGACGACTTATTCGATCAACTCCAACGAGCCAACTACTTCTCCAAGATCGATCTAAGGTCGGGATATCACCAGCTGCGAGTCCTAGAGAGTGATGTTCCCAAGACGGCCTTCCGAACGAGATACAGACATTATGAGTTCATAGTGATGCCGTTCGGACTAACCAATGCCCCGACCGTATTCATGGATCTAATGAATCGGGTATGTCGTCCATTCTTGGATAAATTTGTGATAGTATTCATAGACGATATACTCATTTATTCAAAGAACAAAGAGGAACATAGTCAACACCTGAGACAAGTCTTAGAGACGTTACGAACTGAGAGACTTTATGCAAAATTTTCAAAATGTGAGTTTTGGATTAGAAAGGTGGACTTCCTCGGTCACGTGGTCAGCAAGGAAGGAATCCACGTGGACCCCTCAAAGATCAAGGCTATCAAAAACTGGTCTGCACCAACCACACCAACCGAAATTCGCCAGTTTATAGGTCTTGCTGGTTATTATCGAAGGTTCATCCAGAACTTCTCCAGCATCGCAAAGCCTCTTACCGCTTTAACCCAGAAAGGTGTGACCTACAACTGGGGAGAAAAGCAAGATGCTGCGTTTTAGACTTTGAAACAAGCCCTCTGCAGTGCACCTATCCTTTCTCTTCCGGAAGGGACCGAAGATTTTGTGGTGTATTGCGACGCTTTGAAGCAAGGGCTGGGCTGTGTGCTAATGCAGAGGGGAAAGGTTATTGCATATGCCTCACGACAACTGAAAAGGCATGAGGTCAATTACACCACTCATGACTTAGAACTGGGAGCAGTGGTCTTCGCTCTTCAAATCTGGAGGCACTACCTTTACGGTACCAAGTGCACTGTCTTTACAGACCACAAGAGTCTCCAACACATCTTCGACCAGAAGGAGTTAAACAGGAGACAATGACGTTGGTTCGAATTGCTCAACGACTACGAATGTGAGATTCGCTATCATCCGGGAAAGGCAAACGTCGTAGCCGATGCCCTTAGTCGAAAGGAGTACTCTGGCCGAAGAGTGAAGTCATTAGCCATGTCGATCCATTCACACCTGTCAGCGCAAGTCAAGGAAGCTCAAATAGAGGCCTTGAAACCCGAAAACGTGACAGTTGAGGCCCTTAGGGGAATGGACAAGAACTTAGAAATCAAGAGTGACGGAGCACGCTACCTCATGAACCGGATCTGGACACCCAAGTTTGGTGGGTTCAGAGAGGTAGTTATGAGCGAGGCACACAGGACCCCATACTCCGTACACCCAGGGTCAGACAAGATGTATCTAGATCTCAAACAACTCTACTGGTGGCCAAACATGAAAGCGGAGATTGCTACTTATGTGAGCAAGTGTTTAACATGCGCCAAAATAAAAATAGAACACTAGAAACCCTCAGGTCTACTCCAACAACCTGAAATACCTGAGTGGAAATAGGAGCAGATTTCCATGGACTTCATAACCAAACTGCCCAAAACTCAGAGTGACCAAGATACTATTTGGGTAATCGTCAACAGATTAACCAAGTCAGCCCATTTCTTACCGATCAAGGAAACTGATAGGATGGAAAAACTATCAAGAACCTACATCCGGGAGATCGTACGACTTCATGGAGTACCGATGTCCATCATCTCAGATAGAGACAGCAGGTTCACCTCCAGATTCTGGCAATCATTGCAAAAATCCATGGGAATAAGGTTGGACATGAGTACAACATACCACCCACAAACTAACGAACAGAGTGAGAGGACGATCCAAACCTTAGAAGACATGTTGCGAGCATGTGTAATCGACTTTGGTAAGGCATGGGATGTTCACTTACCTTTGGTCGAGTTCTCATATAACAATAGTTACCATACTAGTATCAAGACCGCTCCATTCGAAGCCCTTTACGACCGTAAGTGCAGATCACCTCTGTGCTAGACGGAAGTGGGCGACACGCAATTGGCAAAAGGCCTAGTCCCTAATAGCACCCTCACTGGTCCGGAGATTATCAGGGAAACGACTGAAAAGATCGTTCAAATACGAGAACGACTGAAGTCCTCAAGGGATAGGCAAAAGAGCTATGCCGACAAGAGACGTAAACCCTTGGAATTCCAGATTGGCGACCGTGTACTACTAAAGGTCTCGCCCTGGAAGGGCATGATACGCTTTGGAAAGCGTGGAAAGCTAAATCCTAGATACATTTGACCCTTCGAAATCATTTCGAGAGTTGGTCTAGTGGCCTACAAACTCCAACTTCCAATCGAGCTTAAAAAGGTACATCCAGTATTCCACGTATCGAACCTGAAAGTGCTTGTCCGACGAAACACTTGTAATTCCACTCGATGAAATCGAGCTAAATGAAAATCTTAACATTGTGGAAGAACCCGTCGAAATCATGGATAGGGAAGTTAAACGAACTAAACAGAGTCGCATTCCAATAGTAAAGGTTCGATGGAATGCTAAGAGAGGACCCAAGTTCACATGGGAACGGGAAGACCAAATGCAACAGAAGTATCCACACCTCTTCCTCAGTCCCTAAGACTTCTATTTTGTATTAAAAATTTTGGGACGAAATTCCCTCTAACGGGGGGATGATGTAACAACCTGATATTTCAACTCTTTGTAATGACCTAAAGAGTCAAGTATTGTAACCACCTTGGGGTAATAAAATTTACTTTGATAATAAATTGCCCAAAAGGTATCTATTTAAATTCCTATTATGTTTAATATCATTAAACCGGGATCATACTTAAAAAGAATGCCCAAACCCGGCTTCGTATGTTGAAGTTAAGATTTTTCCAAGTCCGGCTTAGCAGCAGACAACTAAAATCTCGAATCGGAGATCGAACGACTTTTGGCCGGAATGACCTAAACGAGAATCGAAGGTCTCGACGATGGTATTTCAGCGGTAAAAAGTCTGACAAAAACCGACGTCAGATAAAGAAGTTATGAATTTTTAAAGAAATTCCTTAAACACGACGATTTATAAAATAAATAATAAAAATAATTTTGGAATTTGCCAACGAAGTCTAAACGAAAGTTGTAGAGCGTAGTCTCACCTACGCGTGGATATAAAGACCATCGAAAACGGAGTTCGTATGAGGAAGATATGAACTTTTGAAGTTTATTAAATAAATTATAATTATATTTAAATCAAAACGCTAGTAATATCCGACGAGGAGTCAGCGTCCTCATCTGAGGTACGCGCCACGTAACCCCGTACGCCCAGCATACCCGAGGGCATTGGTCTCGGTCCGTCCACGTCGCCCCTATGCGAAGCTATCCGACCCGCCGTCCTATCCGACCCGCCGTCCCATCCGACCCGCCGCCCCATCCGACCCGCCGTCCCATCCGAAGCCGAGGCAGTCGAGGACTCGCTCATGCATGACATACGCGTACGCGCTGCGTACGAGCGTACGCCCTGCGTACCGAGGCTTCTCAGACCCCCTAAAAAAGGGATGCGAGGGTCTCTGGAAAAATTGCTCATTTCTTCTCACTTCTCTTGCGTTTTGCCTCGTTTTCCGTGCCCGTTCAAACCCGAAGACCTGGTCATTTTTGCTCATGTCCCGAAGGTCGATTTTACTCCCGAGATTCCCGAGAATCCCGAGAAAAATCCGCTTTCCGAGACGAAATTCTGCCCGGTTTTCCATCTCGCTATCTTCAAACTTCCAAGTGAGTTTATACCCCTACAAACACTCTTTAAATACATTTTTAAATGCTTTCTATACTCTTTTAGGCGGGAATACAAGTAAACATACGGTTATTATCGTGTATTTCATAGAATTTCACTTTACTCGTTTTTATCAAATGAATCACTTGTGATTTAGTACTACTCTTGTCATACTTCGCATGCACTAGAAATTCCAAAGTATTCTTCGTTGCTAAACTGTTTTATACATTCTTAAAAGTTATGATTTATGCTATCTCAAACATTGTGAAAAAGGATAAACTTTGCATACAAAACTATTACTTTAATACCGACTTAGTTGAGAATCCATGAGACGTGTACATCTTCAAACACTGCTTTTTTGATAAAAGGTATCGCTACAAGTCCTGTCTATAACCAGAGTCTCCCGTTCGGAGAACGTGTCAAATGTGTATAGATCTATACGGGAAGTCATGATCCCGTGTCCTAACTGTTAGCTACAGTCCGTCTTTTGGGGTGACAGTTGTCATAATGCTACGACGCCTGAAGAACGTCGCTACAGGCATATTATGTTTAGTATGGTTATAAAACTCATCGGATATACAATTATTATGATATTATGCTTTTATGAACGAGTAGCTATTAAAACTATTCTTCATCTAACAAGTGCGATCTTCGTATAGCTTTATTATATAAAACTATGCCACAACTTTTAAGCACGTCGGTTGTTTGTGATTTTCGGTCTTAGAGACTGCCAGTTATGTTAGGAAAATAAGGGTTTTTCCTACATCTAAAACAAACAACTAATTGGAAAATAAGGGATTTTCTTGGTGCAACTATTTACAACTTATAACACGAATATTCATATGCATTTCATACTTTTATAAGAAAATAAGAGTTTTTCTTGGAAAGCACAACAAGTCATATCTCAACTATTAGGGAAAATATGGGATTTTCTGGATCTAATACATTCATTTTCAACCCAACGAATCATAACTCTTTTCATTTGAAAATACCGCGTTTTCTGGAAAACATACATGAACTTTCGAATGGCGTACATTTTCTCAAAACACTACTTATGAACTCACCAACTTAATTGTTGACACTTTTTCTTTGAAATAACTTGTATTCTCAGGGAACCGCTAAGCAGGTTTGGAAATCAACTTTTGAGGATTAACGTGCTGACGTTAATTACTTCTTCTGAAAGATGTTTATGTATTTATCTTTTGAACATGTAACGAATACAATTATGTAAACATTTTAGAAACCTTAATATGTATGGTGGTGTGTACTTTCCTTTCTATGAACTGTTATGATACTGAATATGACGTCCTCCGCCCCCGAACGTTTCTGCCGTTCTAGTTTGGGGGTGTGACAGAACTATAACGACATTTGTCACTTGTAGGTATACCAGGCCAACTATAGCGAACAGTCTGAGTGCGGGATTGTCAATTCCGTATAGATCTATACACATTTGTCTCGCTCTCTGTCGGGAGATTCTAGTTATAACATCAGGACTTTAATAGTATTGCCTGAATGAATAAGCAACTGAACATTATCTAACAAAACCATATTGACGATTACCTATATAATAAATGATGAAAAGTCATTTTGAAATAAATGAACTGATAGTATGATCTTTCTCTAGTATACTTGAATGTAAAATATTTGTACGAGAGTATACGGTTAAACTTTGTATAACTGAGTAGTAAAAATAATTTGAGAGTTCCATAAATTATACCTATTATAATTTATATGTGTGATCTGCTTGATATGTAATATTCATGCAAGTACCCCCTTTGTTCGGTATGTTACAAAGGGTAATGAATTTGATTGAAATAAGTTATATATATATATATATATATATATATATATATATATATATATATATATATATATATATATATATATATATATATGTGTGTGTGTGTGTGTATATATATATATATGTATGTATATATACATATATATATATATATATAATATAATATAATATAATATAATATAATATAATTAAAATTGAAACGACATTCGGACAAATAACTCTACCCTAAGCCCACATCTAAACAAGGAAAAGGAAATAAAGCGAATTATTAGTTCTAAGCCTTTTAAATCTTACATATATATATATATATATATATATATATATATATATATATATATATATATATATATATATATATATATCTATATATATATATATATATATATATATATATATATATATGATTTTTGGCAAAATCTAAGTTTAAAAGAGTTTTAGTAATTTAATGTTGATTTAGAAATATTTAGAAATTCTTTGATTGTAAACACAATATTCTTGTGTTAGACTTGTATTCGCCCCCCTCCCCCCCTAAAGCAGTGAAAAATAGTAAAAACGCAGGGGTATGAACTACCCTTTTGTGAGTTTCCTGTTGTAGATACGGTGTAGTCGCGTTAATTCCTCAAGTTAGAACCCGTGATAAAAACCGAATGCTAATTTATATTAACATTAAATTAATTATAAATTAGATAATCTAATGAAGTTTAAAGTGTGAAACAACACTGAATTATTGTAAAAACACTTACAATAATTCTTAGAATAGTTTTTCGTGTGTTTTTGGTGAAAACTAGCTAAATTGGATGTTTTCGGCCCAATCTATGGAGATTGAAAGGTGTTTTTGGAATGAATACAAGATCAATGGATGATACTTGCAAGATATTTAAGAATAATCAAGGGTTTTTCGAATGGAAATTAATGAAATGAGAAGTTTTTCATGTTCTTGAGAGGAGAGGGGAGGCTTCGGTTGATGATACTTGAGAGAGAAGTGTTGGCTGAAATGTGTAAAAATAGGGGAAGATTTCGGCCAAAGGGTTCTCGATTGGGAACTCAAACCGAGGGATAAGCATGCAAGGTTTGCGGCTGTAAACCTTTGTCGGCTTTGCATTCTCGGTCTGAAGAGGAAACCTTCCGGGGTAGCTTTCTACTGAAGGTAGTTCTCGGCGTCGCACGTTTGCGGTCCAATGTTCTCGGCTTCAAACAGTTTGCTGCCTTCGGTTTGCGGTCCGAAGACATAAGGGAATATGTGAGGTTTTCGGTTAAGGCGAGAATCCTCGGTTTCTAGAGTGTTTAACTTCTAAACTTTACAACACTTTAACACAATGTTTATACATATGAAATTGTTTTTGTTTTATCTTTATTAAATTAACAAAGAAATAATTTTGACTTTAATTTGATATGCTTGACTTTTATTGACTTTAACATGACAGGAAATAATGGGTTGTCACATCATCCCCCCTTTAAAGGGAATTTCATCCTGAAATTAAGACTATAGAGATACAGTAAGACTAGGGAAAGATATGTAGATACTTTTGTTTCATTTGATCCTCCCGCTCCCAAGTGAATTCAGGTCCTCGCTTTGCGTTCCAACGAACATTCACTATCGGGATATGACTTTGTTAAGTTCTCTTTACTTCCCTGTCTAGGATTTATACTGGTTTTTCCACGAAGTTGAGGCTCTTATTTATCTTGATTTCATCGAGTGAGATTAACAGAGTCTAATGGGATAAGCACTTCTTTAGATTAGAAACATGGAAGGTAGGATGTATGTTACTGAGTTCTTGAGGTAGTTTGAGTTTGTAAGCTACTGGACCGATTCTAGCAAGAATATCGAACGGTATGATGTACCTTGGATGTAGTTTTCCATGCTTTCTGAAATGTATTATGCCCTTCCAGGGTTAAACCTTCAACATGAAGCGGTCACCAACCTGGAATTCCAAGGGTGAAACCTTCAACATGAAGCGTAGCTTTTCTGTCTGTCTCTGGAAGCTTTAAGTTGTTCTTGGATTTGTACTATCTTCTCAGTAGTTTCTTTAATGATTTCCAGACCAGCGAGAGTACTGTCTGGAACATGACATCTAGCCAGTTGTGTGCCACCCACTTCAACCCAACACATAGGTGATCTGCAGTTGCGACCATAGAGGGCTTCGAATGGAGCAACCTTAACGCTAGTATGGTAACTATTATTGTACAAGAAATCGACTAGTGTTAAATGGGTATCCCATGCTTTACCAATGTCAATCACACATGCTCTCAGCTTGACTTCTAACATTTGAATTGTTCTCTCACTCTGTTCGTCTGTTTGTGGATGGTAGGTTATACTCATATCCAGCCTAGTCCCTATAGATTTCTGAAGTTACTGCCAAAATCGTGAGGTGAATATACTATCTCGGCCAGAGATAATAGATATTGGTACACCATGCCGTCTAACTATCTCTCTGATGTATGATCTAGTTAGCTTCTCCATCTTTTCTGTTTCCTTTATTGGTAAGAAGTGTGCGGATTTGGTTAATCTATCGACGATTACCCAAATGGTATCATGACTGCCCGTTGTCTTGGGTAACTTAGTTATGAAATCCATTGTAATCTATTCCCACTTCCATTGGGGGTTTCCGGTTGTTGTAGTAGACCTGAAGGCTTTTGCTACTTTACCTTGACTTTACCACAAGTAAGACACTTGCCCACATAGTTAGCAATCCCAGCCTTCATGTTAGGTTGCCAATAAAGTTTCTTAAGGTCAAAATACATCTTGTCTGAGCCCGGGTGAATGGCGTATCGTGTCTTGTGTGCTTCATTCATGACAACCTCTCTGTAAACACCGATCTTTGGTGTGCAAATTCGGTTCATGAGATATCGGGCTCCATCACCTTTGATTTCTAAATTTTTGTCCATTGCTCTTAAAGATTCAGCTGCCACATTGTTGGGTTTCAAGGCCTAAAGTTGAGCCTCTTTGATATGTGTCGTAAGGTGTGAATGGATAGTCATGGTCAACATTACTCGACGTCCCGAGTATTCCGTTCTGCTAAGGGCATCCACTACTACATTGGCTTTACTGGGATGATAGTGAATTTCACAATCATAATTATTTAGTAGCTCCATCCAATGTCGTTGTCTCATGTTAGGTCTTTCTGGTCGAAGATGTGCTGAAGACTTTATGGTCCATGAATATTGTGCATTTCGTGCCATAGAGGTAATGTCTCCATATCTTCAGAACAAATACGACTGCTCCCAGTTCAAGATCATGTGTTGTGTAATTGACCACATGTGTCTTAAGCTGTATCAAGCATAGGATATAACATTTCCTCGATGCATAAGAACATAACCTAGCTCTTGGTTAGACGCATCAAAATATATTACAAAGTCTTCTGTCCCTTCTGGTAGCGAAAAATTAGGTGCGCTGCATATGACTCGCTTTAGCGTTTGGAACGTTGTTTCTTGTTTCTCTCCCTAGTTAAAAGTTACACCCTTTCATGTCAGGGTGGTAAGTGGCTTAGCAACTCAGGAGAGATTCTGAATGAATCTGAAATAGTAACCATCAAGGCCTAAGCATTAATGGATTTCTGTAGGAGTTTTGGGTGCTGACTAGTTCTCGATTGCCTTTATTTTGGATGGGTCCACATGTATTCCCTCTTCACTAACCACGTGACCTAGGAAATCTACTTTCCTAATCCAAAATTCCCACTTTGAGAACTTCATATATAGCTTCTCTGCTCTCGATATTTGCAAGACTTGTCGTAGATGTTGGCTATGTTCCTCCTCACTTCGTGAGTAGATAAGGATATCATCTATGAAGACAATCACAAATTTATCCAAGCATGGATCGCACACCCTGTTCATTAAGTCCACGAACACTTCGGGACTATTGGTCAATCCGAATGACATCACTAAAAACTCATAGTGACCTTAACAAGTTTTGAAGGCTGCTTTGGGAACATCTTCCTCTAAAACTCGTAACCGGTGATACCCGGATATTAAGTCAATCTTTGAAAAGTAGCTTGCACCTTGTAGTTGACCGAATAGATCGTAAATACGAGGTAGAGGGTATCAGTTCTTGATGGTCAGTTTATATAGGTCGTGGTAGTCTATGCACATACAAAAAGATCCATCCTTCTTCTTCAAGAATAAGATTGGTGCTCCCTAGGGTGAGAAGCTTGGTCTAATAAATCCTTTTCTAAGAAGTTCGTTCAGCTGGTTGGATAGTTCCTGCATTTCTGCCAGTGCAAGACGACAAGGTGATTTGGCTACGGGGATAGCTCCAGGAATTAAGTCAATTCTGAATTCGACTAGTCATTTAGGTGGGATTCCTAGAAGATCATCGGGGAAAATGTCAGGGAAACTACAGACTTTGGGAATGCTCTCGAAGTCCTTCACTTCTTATGTCTTTTTTACCACGTGAGCTAGAAAAGCACAATATGTTGGATTAATGTATAATTGGTAAGACTTGACCCGACCCGGCATGGTCCATTTGGGTTGCATGGCATCATGCACTTGGATGGACTAAAATGAGAGAAATAAAACTTAAGGTTTATTAATATATTATAAGTTCTAATATATTAATAAGGTTATTTAATTAGTATTGATCAAGAATTAATTTGGAATTAATTAAGTGATCAAAAGGAGACTAATCAAATATATGGGTTGATTGTGTAAATCATTCATTCTTATATATGTGGGCTTGTGATCCAAGATTCCCTATGTTGGACTAGGTCCATGGGGTGACCCATGGAGGTTAAAATCCATGGAGCATAAGGAATGGGTAAAGTCATGAGTTACATGGTATAACCCTAATACCCACCATATAAAAGAATCCCATGGCTCAAGAAATCGTGCACTATGTGTGAGTGTGAGGGCTAAACGATTTCATGGAGTGTTCAAGTTTCTCTCAAGTTATTCCAAGTGTATTTGGTGTTGTTTGAACCATTTGAGGTGTCACACTTGGGGCACTAGGCACTCAAGCTTCATGAAGACAAGCACCAACAAAAGGTATGTTATTCTAACTTGTGTTATTCAAAGTTTTGTATGCTAGAATAGAACAATACCTTGGAAAGTTGATATTTGCATGTATAATAGAGAAAACATAGATCCAAGGTATTTAGGGTTTCATGTACACTTAGGAGTGTTAGATTGCTCAAAACCCAACAGTGGTATTAAAGCCTAGGATTGTTTTTTGTATAGTTGATGCAAAACTGCTTGAAAATCGAAAATGCTGCATTCTGACGAGTGTACTTGCCGAGTCCATGGGGAGGACTCGCCGAGTCCATGAACAAATTCATCCTACTCGCCGAGTAGGATAATGCACTCGCCGAGTAGGATCGAGCTGGGCAGATTTTTCGAGTTTTTGTTGTTAGAAATGGATTAGAATCATTATCCCAATCTGTTTTGGACTTGTAAAATCTGTTTTTCAAAATGATAATGATTATGTTAATCCATTTTACATGACTTTTAACAATTTCAAAGTATTATATATGTTAATATGATTCTTGAAATTGCTTGACATGAATTTGTGTTCTTATGAGTTTTTAGAAGATCATAGGAATTATGTGTAACCACCATGTGTGTTTAATTCTTGATCTTAATTGTATTGATGGTGTCCATAACTTGTCCTCACGTTATGGATAACCAAAAGTCACTTCTTTTAATTGTGATTAAAGAACTAAATAGGTTTCATAAAATGAAGGGTCTTCAATTCTTGCCCTCAAGTTTTGGAATTTGAAAAGTCTTACACTCTAATACTTTAATTCCAAATTAAACCTTAGCTTTTTAAAAAAGTTTAAAAATCAACACTTATACTATTATTATAATTTTATTATATAGATATGTATAAGAATATGTCGTTCTTACCGTTAGTAGGCCTCGTTCACGAAGCCGGTCTATAAGGGGGGTATAAGGTTGTTGCCTATAAAATGGTGACTTAATGGGTGTCCACTCTCACCCACCGCTTCCTTGATCGGTGGAGGGTCGTTAGCCGAACGGGTAGGATATGACTTTAAATTCTCATTAAAAGTATAATGAATTATAAAGTAACTATACATTATAAATTCCCAATCTTAGTTACTTTAGGAAAATGTGAAATTGGTGCTAGCCCATAAAATTACACTTTGTACCTTACCAAGTCGTTAGTGGAGCGAGTGTGGTTAACCGGCACACTAACATGGACTAGTAAGAGTGGCAAAGGGTAACTTGACTTTATTATAGATCGATGGAGCGTGTGTGGTTAACCGACACATCGATTGGGTAATATTGTTGAGGGTACCTGATGCAGCGCAAAAAGACAACACAAAGATAAACAAGAATGAACCTATTGATTCTAAAAGAATAGCCAGGACAATCTCTTCAAAACCACGTTGATTCTACGAATACCGTGGGATTGGCTTCAAAATCTGGGTTAACACACAGAATTTGGGAGAAAATCGAAAGTTCATAAAATTGATGATTGACCATCCAAATTACATCAAAAAAAGTTAAATAAGAAGCAGAAATTAAAATGAAACCCTAAAAGTCCATGGGCCAAATACAAACCCAAAAATTAAGGAAAAATAACAAAATTGCACATAACTCCATTTAGAAAGCGATTTCTGGACTTGAAAATGGGTAAGTCCCCTTCGGGTACTTATCTAGACGTGCTCCTTGATCCAAGCTTCGATTTGACTGGTCGTAGGCCCGAAACGGAGATTCGTAGCCAAAGTTATGGCCGTTTTCGTGAAGCCCCTTTAGTCACACGATCGTGGGCCTCTAGGAACGCAAGGGCCTGATCCTCCACACTAGGGCCCGCATCAGTACCAAGTCAATTTGTATGGTTATTCACACCTTGTTTGTGATCCTTGGCATCCCAGTCAAAAACTTGAGAGGGCACAATCGAGATTCAAACATGTCATTGAAAATTTCAATGTATCTCAAAAGATCTAGGAGTATCAAAACCAATAAAACCTAATAATAAAATATTGCGTTCTAATGGTGGAAATTGGTAAATCGTCATTTACCTACCTTTAACTATTTTATAATTTGGATTACGGCATCCCTCTTCCAGTTATAAATAGGTTATTGGGTCCTAGCCTTAATATTTCATATTGGGTGTTATATTAAGGACTTTAAATAAACTAACGTGAATTTCTCCCATTATAGATGTCTATTTTAGACAGCTATGGTCTTCCCAAATCTTTAGGAAGAAGCTTCCTAATGAAGATGATATCTCGAATGGAAATCAAGGTGAAAGATCAATCCCTTTGTTGTTTATTAGTGGGACTAAAAATCATACTTCACCTCCTTCACCTACTCCAATAAATCTCCCTATCCCACAAGTTTCAAGATATGATAAGTTCTAAGTCACTCAATCCCTATTGGCAAACAAGGTCTATATGTGCTTAGGTCTTGGAGATTAAGTCACATATTGACAAGCCGGGAGAGTCGGGTGTCGAAGTCTCAAGGTAGCTGGTTGTTGACTTGGTCACTCCCTGATGACAGATCATGACATGACCCTTAATGATCTTACCTATGTGCTTGATGATGCTGAATCAGAAATGATTTGGAGCATTGGTAAAGCAAAATTTGATTGGAAGATCAACTTCCCAAACTTCCATGGACATTGACAATGGTAACATTGGAAGTTCAGAAAAACCTTTCTCTTCCCAAATGAAAGGGATTGGCCATAGTCAACTCGGTTGACAAAATCGTAAAGAGAAAGGCTAAGTCTGTGATAGTCCCGTGTACCGTTTCCAAAGAGTCCATATGCTTCTATTGCCAAAGGAAGGGCATTGGTTGCGATGCTGCCAAATTTACCTAAAAGTCCATAAGGATATTAAAGTCAAACGTTTGACTCTGCTTTGGGTAAAGTCCATTATCTAACTATATTAAGTTTCTATTCTGAGATTCTTATTGCATGAGGTGACTGGGTCACATATTGATGTTTTAAGAATCAAAGAAGAGTGAAGAAACTTAAAGGAAGTATATGTTGATTCTGATCGTGAAGATGGATTTCGATCACATGGTTCGGTGATCAGAATTTTGAGCTGTTACTTAAGAGTTGAGATAGATTGCTTAGGAATAGATAACAACAAGTTTTCCATATGGATTGGAAGGATAAGTTTTCCGCAAAGTTTTAAAATAGCAGAAAAATGGTTTTGATTTTATTTATTTAAAGTATCCTTACAATGGCTTTTGTGAAACAGGTTGTTGCTTATATTTTTCCATTGATAAGCAATATGGGTAAATGGATTTGATTCTTTCATTAGTGGTAGTGTCATAATTTACCAAATAAGTAAAGATTCTCAACACCCAAGTTTCAGTTGGATAGAAACTTGGAATCATGCAAGTTGTATTGTGTGATGAATGAGAATTTTCATCTTTGGTAAATTAAGACTAATTCCTTGTTCACATTCGCATGTGAGTCAAGTGAAGGACTAAAAGATTGGGTACACTTGGTTGTGTGCTGATCAGGTCCACCACAAAGGTTGATAAGATTATTCATTATGATTTACTAAGGTTTAGTAAATATGGTTATGCTTACGAGTTTAAGTGTTATTCTGAAACATTGGAAAAGTTTCAATGTATGGTAGAATGAATAAAAAGAATCAAATAAGGCAGAAAGATAAAAGTTTCTCCAATCTGAAGAGATGGGAGAGTACTTGTGTACTTTGTTTTATAATTATCTTAGTGATTATGGAACCATATCACAATTGATCCTCTAAGGACACCTTAGTGTGTTTGTTGCCTGAGGAGAGGAATCGTGAATTGTTGAAATGGTTAAATCAAAAGATAATTCATACTTCGTGCCAAAAACAAATCGTGGAGTTATACACCAAGATTGTAATTTGAGTGACATAGTCTTTAGAAAGTTCATAACACTTGTCAAATGTAGAGTATGATGTTTCCTATTCTTGTACATTTGAGATTGGTAAGTTGTGATGTTTTGGATAAAACAAAGACCATGTAAGACCAATAGTGAGAAGTGTTTAACTTGATGAGAATCCGCACTAGCTCTTGAATATTTGTTTTGTCAAGGAATGGTTCTTGACAAAGAGAATCATATATGTCAAGAGGTCAGTGGGAGTCTTAAAAGATCTTAAGATAGGCTCAAGAACTAATCAAGAGATTTGTTAATCACTAGCCCACGACTTGAGGTTTGTAACCTATCGTGTTGACATATTCTGTGCTCATCCGACTTAAGGTTGGCCTTGCATTGGAGTTCTGAGAGTTATCGACTGTTTGCATAACAACCTGGAAACAATGGTAGGCCCTTGTGCTGCCGGGTGGCACAAAATTAAGATTGCACAAGTTCAGTCCATATGGATTTGGAAGTGTCACTAACCTAGTCTTGTGATTATGGTTTTGACAAAATTCACATGGAAAAGAACACATACACCATAAAATCTAAGTGTCATAAGGTTTCTCTTCGATTCATGAAAATGATGGTGAGGAAACTCTTTCAATAAGAAGATTTTAAGTAGATAGCGGTTGTGATATTTGCATTCTCATATAGTTAGTGGAGCGTGTGTGATTAACCGGCATACTAACTAGTGAGAATTGCAAAAGGTCTAGACAAACATGTGAGCTATCTAAGGAAAGGTGTATGTTTTTGATAAAGTCTTATCAAAGCAATCTAGTATCACAAATATGAACTTTGGTAAGAAAGTCAATAAAGTATTGATTTCTAAAAGTCCAGTTGATTTCTAAGTACATGTCAAAGCTAGTGGGAGCATAAAGTGTTATGCTGGCAATCATTATGCTAGTGGGAGCAAGATGATTATGTTAAGTATTGCAAGTTAGCAATGTTAATTATAGAAAACAAAAGTTTCAATTTTCTTTGAAAAGTTGTTTGCTATAATTAAGGGAGAGGATTTTATACTTCATTCCAATTCTACCAGCTTAGATTGAGGTTTTAATCAACTTTAGTCAAGAATATATATGAATTTTATGTTGGAATAGTTCAACATAAGGAATTTCTATATATGTTGCTTTCTCAAAATTCGATTATGATTACGGCATCCCTCTTCATAGCTCAAATAATGAGAACATGGCAAATAAAAATTTTATAGCATGAATCGTATCCCATATGCTTCGGATATAGGATCGATTGCATGTGTTATAATATTCATCCATTCTAATTTTTCCTAATGCTTAGGGCGTTAAGAAGGGAAAAGGGATTAGAACTGGATATGATTAAGATGATTAAGCAATTGTCGAGAACAATTTGGGGTTTTCCAAAGTTTGGTTACTCATGGACAATTGGAAGTATAGAGTACGGATCGTATTGACATATTTTGGAAAGAGGCAACTCTTGTTCAAAAGTGATGGTCAAGATGGGAATATGGAATTGTTTCCATAGGTGGAAGTTATTCTTTAAATCTGTGTAAGATTAAAGAAATTAATGCAAGAAGGATGTTCAAAGGAATGTACTATGAATTTGAGACTTCATCTCCATGGAATTGCTTTCCATTGAAATACTTTGTAATGTTTGTTACCAAGTCTTTATGACTTGTGTGAATATCATTACAAGAGGATCATTGCATAGATTACGTTAAATGACAAGAACTTGGTATTCTTACATTTACAATAAGGATTGGGATTGTGAAATGAGAATCATTGAAGTCATGTTCAATTGATATACATTTCACAAAGAGATGACCATATGTAAACATAGTGTGCATACTTGGAGTATGGCATAGCTATTGTTTAGAGAAACATAGTATGCATGCTTGGAGCATGGCATCACTACTGTTTCAATTCAAGTATTTAGTTGATTAATCGAAACATGAATAATGAGTGATCAATATGGTGCTTTGATAAAAGGTGTTTTATTTACGCTCAAAGTGTTGAGGCCATATAGGACTAGTATTATTTTGTGTTTAACTTTGCATGTTTTGACTTCAAGAATAACTATGTCATTCTCCGGAATGACCAAGTTATTCAAACCATCCACAGACGGTCATATGTTGGAAGTAGATATGAATCAAGACTGTCATGAATTTGGCTTGTATGATTTGTCTAAAGTGCTTTAGACAATGCAATAGTTGCTACAACGTTCATGAGTACTCATAAGGGCTGAGTATTGGATTCAACCTACGCTCATTTGGATTCACTTCATGGATTTTATCACGAGTGAATCATGAGACGATAATATCTTATATTCTTCAAACCTAGAGATATGAGTTGTTGACTATGAGTTGGTTATACATTGATTGCACGTAAACGCATTGGTAACTCGATGTTATAAAACGTGCCTTTGTGTATGATTCAAAAAATAGTTAGTACAAGCATATGAGTCGAAGTTTATCCATTCCTTTTACCTTCGGGATAAAAGCGATATCTGTGGGCCCCTCGATGATTTGATGATGACAAATGGAAGTGCTCGGCCGGGCCAGGATTGATTTGATTTGTTCAATTAGTCAGTCGTCATAAATCAGAAATCAGGAAACAACAAACAGATAGAGAGAATGATTATAATCCATGTCTCAGTCCATATGATATCTAGAATGGAGGAATATATGATCCCTTATCTAATGGACAAGTCATTGACAAAGGTCAGAGTTCATCTACAAGGTCAGAGTTCGACAGAAGCTTTTGAGAGCTACGATTGCTAGTCGGGTTCTGAAGTCATACTTGCAATAATAGTTTTAGACTTATCCAAGTGGGAGACTGTTGGATTAATGTCTAAGTCCATAACTATAATTGGTAAGACTTGACCCGACCCAACATGGTCCATTTGGGTTGCATGGCATCATGCACTTGGATAGACTAAAATGAGAGAAATAACACTTAAGGTTTAATAATATATTATAAGTTCTAATATATTAATAAGGTTATTTAATTAGTATTGATCTAGAATTAATTTGGAATTAATTAAGTGATCAGAAGGAGACTAATTAAATATATGAGTTGATTGTGTAGATCATTCATTCTTATATATGTGGACTAAGTCCATGGGGTGACCCATGGATGATCCATGGAGGTTAAAATCCATGGAGCATAAGGAATGGGTAAAGTCATGAATTACATGGTGTAACCCTAATAGCCACCATATAAAAGAATCCCATGGCTCAAGAAATCGTGCACTATGTGTGAGTGTGAGGGCTAAACGATTTCATGGAGTGTTCAAGTTTCTATCAAGTTATTCCAAGTGTATTTGGTGTTGTGTGAACTATTTGAGGTGTCACACTTGGGGCACTAGGCACTCAAGCTTCATGAAGACAAGCACCAACAAAAGGTATGTTATTCTAACTTGTGTTATTCAAAGTTTTGTATGCTAGAATAGAACAAGACCTTAGAAAGTTGATATTTGCATGTATAATCGAGAAAACATAGATCCAAGGTATTTAGGGTTGCATGTACACTTAGGAGTGTTAGATTGCTCAAAACTCAACACAATACTCATTGCAAAGATACTTTTGTGCCTTGATACAAGAAATTATTTGTAGGTTCGCGGCAGATTTGTCGCTGTAAATGATAAGGGTTTCTTTGCTTGGTAGGTTAAGGCGAATGGGTTTCTCGTAACATAGGATGTCGGCACGATTACTATTTAACCTATCCATACCAATGATGACATCGAAACTTTTTATGGAGACCGGCATCAAATCGATTGGGAAAGAAATTTTATTTATAGTAAGGGTACATCCTATGTACATATCGTTAGTGCTCTCAATTTTCCCATTAGCCATTTCTACGGTAAAAGTATCTTTTAGTGGTTGAAAATTTTGTTTAAGTAGGTGTTCGAATTTATGGCTCACGAAGTTTTTCTTTGCACCACTATCAAATAGAATGCATGCATATGTATTGTTGAGAAGAAATGTACCCACGACCACCGTAGGGTCTGCCACGGCTTCCTCGTGACTAATACCAAGTATTCTTCCTACTACAGTGACATTCCTCTCCTTTAGGTAATCCTTTTTGAAGTGTCTAGTGTCACCACATTCATAACATGCCCGACTTACTCCAGCACCAGGAACCTGAGTGATCGGTTGCAGAGGTGACCTATAGAATTGGGCAGTGTGCCATTTTCTGTTGTAGTTCCTACATTGCATCTCACGATAATGTCCATTGTGATGGAAATTAAACTTGTTAAACTTCGATAATTTACTAGGATACTGATTTGCTGTTGTAGGAGTAGCAGGAACAACAACAGGACTGGTAGCAACATGGACTGCCACTATCTGTTGCTTCTTGGAAGGTTCTTGGGAAGATTGAACCTTCCTTTTGTTCCAGGGCTTTTTGTTGTTGTTGTTGTTGTTGTTGTTGTTGTTGTTGTTGTTGTTTGTTTTGGGTTGTTCTGGAGTAACAGTCATCAAGCCTTGACGAATTCCATGATTTACCAGAGAATGTGCCAATTGTTTGGCACTATCAAAGGTAACCGACTTTGAAGCTAACACACTCCCTTGGATCTTAGGTGATAGCCCCCATATATACCTTTCATTTTTCATGCTCTCCAGAGGAACCATTCCAGAACATAGTATCGCTAGATCACTAAATCTATTGGTGTAAGTTACCATGTCTGTACTTGTCCTGGTTAGGCCCAAATGCTCACACTCGAGCATTTGTAGTTTACCCCTCGGGCAGTACTCTTGCATCATCAACGATTTTAGATGTTCCCAACTCATTGAATTAGCCACTATAAGAGTCAGTGACTTAACATGGCCATTCCACGATGTGAGAGCTCGGTCAGAAAAGGTGTAGGCAGCAAATTTCACTTTGCTCCCATCAGGGCACCAGCAGATCTCAAAGATTGCTTCAGTTTTCTCTATGCATTGGGTTAGAGCCATGACTACCACAATCCCATTAAAGGGTCTAGGTTTTCCATTTGTAAAGTCCTTATAGGAACACTCCCATGGGTGTCCATAACTTTCACCATGATTGGAGGGAGGAGCACCACTCCCAGATCCACTAGTACCTGTTGTACTGATGTGTGACATGGCGGCTGCCACAACTGTAGTGACCGCTACTTGAAACTTGGCATTGTCAAACTGTGGAGGTGGCGGCAGAGGTGGAGGTGGTGTTGGTGTTGCATTGACATTGATACACCGTGGGTTTCTCCTTGGAGGCATCTTTTTCTTTAAGATTAAAAAGATGAAAATGTGGTAAGACATCAATAGAGATTATGAATCAGATGTCTTTGAACTACCTACACTAATTCAACATATATACAGTAGGAAGTTACAATAGAAGTGTACCACAAGAAATGACTTGCAAAGCGATCATATGAAATAGAATAATGATTTTTCAAAGGAAATGAGATGTCTATCAATTTCATTGGTATATTAGATACATAGAGTTCGAAAAACTTGACCTTGTAATAGGTCTACAATATACCAATTTAATGGTAACCTTGACAGAATACCGACCTATCGAGAAATGAAATCTCGAGGTGGTACTATAAACATGAAAACATCAGTAGTGTCTATACGTAGACTTAATCCATATATCCAAAAGAGTGAGTAGAGTATGCTCTACTCGATAGGAGTGTTGTTTGGTTTCCTGCTAATTTCAATCCTGGATTTAGCCAACTGGTCTTCTATTTCAAACATGCACCTTTCCAATGTTACTTAGTGTTCCCGAAGTTCTCTTACTTCAGCTCGGGTTGCAGTCAGTTCCCTTTGTAGGGCATCAGTGTGATTTCTAGTTAACTCTTTGTCTTCAATAAAATGGCAGAGGTGATCTGTGTTAGTTACTGAGGTCACACCGACCTCTTCAACTCGATGGATGGTTGTGCTTGCTTGTTCATCGTTACGAGCAACTTGACGTACTATCATAGGGAGGGCTCTGTCTGCTGATCCTCCCTGATCAAGATTGTAGAAGCTTTGGTCTCCATTGTAAGGATGATCCTGACCCTGCTCATGACTCCACCTATCCAAGTTCACTGCCCACTAAGGCGTCGGACCTTGGAAGTCCTAACGGGGATTGGGTTTTTAGGAAAATTGTGGTGGATGATATACCTCTGATTCCGAGTCAGAGTCTTTTGGAAAATCTTCTTTAAAGACTTCACCTATTGGAACCACAGGGTCATCCTCTGGTTCAATCCAACCACTGTTTCCTTGATTAGGAAAGTACGGGTCTCCCGGTAGATGAAATCCAACGATGTTATCTATGCGAGACTAGGGATATAAGAGACATCTAATTGATTTAGTAAAGACAAGTAAACAATTTCAAGTTTCCATATAAAAAAACTTTCAACTAACTGTTAATGTATTCTATATGGTATGACTCATACCGGGTCCTTATATAACTACAAAGTGTATACTAATTATATATAACTTGGGTCGAATAGAACTTCGAATAAATGATCCTACTCTACATCCACATCCAAACAAGGAAAAGGAAGTAAAGCTAAACCACACATTCTAATTTTATAAAACCTTAATCATATATAACCGTAATATAAACACTTAGTAGTTATAGATCTACCAGCAAGGGTCCTTTGTTTTCATATAGTTGGTTCTTAGTATTATAGTGCCTAAAATACTCCTATAGTATTTTAAATCTTATGTTCTGTTCTAGAGATCTTTTGTATTTGTAGAGTTGCTATGTTTTAGACTTGTCGCAACACTACCATCACTCCCAAACACTTGTTGGTCGTATCTCAAATAAATATTGTTGATCAGGCTATAATTATCACATATATGATTACATAACTGTCCAGGTTAAATTGATGTGTCCAACATCCAAACAATTTTATGTTGTTACTCACTGTGATGTTGTTCTTGTATGTATGAGTGTTAGTATACTTTTTATAAAATACTTAGCTTTTAAAAGTATACTTGTAGTCAGACCTCTTTAGCCCCAATTTATTTATAGTTGTATATCTTTTATGAATTGATATACCGAGTTCACTATAAACAATGCTCTGATACAAATCTGTCACACCCCCAAACCGCAGCGGCGGAAACGTCCGGGGGTGGATGACTTCATGTTAAGTATCACAATACATGCATCATAGTAATAAAATTACAAAAAACATTGCATTAATAAAGTATAAGTTTTACATATGTATTCAAGTCATTGTATATATGACATCAAAAATTATATAACAAAAGACAGAAGACATGACTCTATACTGCTCTGTCTTCTTAAAAATCTCGGGATGTACCGGTCTACTAGTTCCCTGAGAATACAAGTGTTTTGAAAAAGAGAGTAGCAACATTTAACTTGGTGAGTGCATAAGTATTTATGTTTAGAAGTTTGATGTTTGTTTCTTGAAATAGTAATCATGTTTATTGTTCCAGAAAATCCAATATTTTCTAATATAACTGAAAAGTAGTTTTAATGTCATAAACAATTCTGTATAAGTATTGTTGTACTATAAAATAGTGTAACATAGTTTTAATTCACAATAAAGCTAAATAAAGAATGTTTTCTGTATCGTTTACGTTTTCCAAGTTCTATAATTGTACTCTTTGAAAACCCTATAAAAGTGAGTATGCCTGGCTCCAATAGCTATAATTGTAAATTGCAGTGTAATACCGGAAATCATATTATTGTAAACCAATACTTTGTATTCGTACTCTTTGGCTTAATTAATTATACATTAATCGTATTTGTTCACATCTTTTTGTGAGTTATTATAACCATGCTATGGCTAGAAGGCCTGATACGACGCTTTGTAGGTGTCGGAACTGTAATGACATTTGTCATTGATAGGCATACGAGCCCAACTGTAGCGAACAGTCTGAGTTCGGGATTGTCAATCTTATATTTCCTAAATGAATAATCAACTGAACAATGTCTCACAAACACCATATTCACGATTACGTATATAATAAATATTGAAAAGTCATTTTGGAATAAATGAACTGATAGTGTGATCTTTCTCTAGTATACTTGAATGTAAAGTATTTGTACGAGAGTATATGGTTAAACTTTGTATAAATGATTAGTAAAAATAGGTTGAGAGTCCCATAAATTATACCTATTATAATTTATTTGTGTTTTGCTTGATATGTAATATTCATGAATGTACCCCCTTTGCTCGACATGTTACAAAGGGTAATGAATTTAATTGAAATAACTTTTATATTCATGTGTGTGTGTATGTGTGTGTGTATATATATATATATATATATATATATATATATATATATAATATAATATACAATTAAAATTGAAATGACATTCGGTCAAATAACTCTACCCTAAGCCCACATCCAAACAAGGGAAAGGAAATAAAGTGAATTATTAGTCCTAAGCCCTTTAAATCTTATATATATATGTATATATAAAATATGATTTTTGGCAAAATATAAGTCTAAAAGAGTTTTAGTAATTTAAAGTTGATTTAGAAATAGTTAGAAATCCTTTGATTTTAAGCACAATATTCTTGTGTTAGACTTGTATCTCCACCTAAAACAGTGAAAATTTGTAAAACGCATGGGTATGAATTCACCTTTTGTGAGTTTCCGGTTGTAGACACGTTGTAGTCGCGTTAATTCCATAAGATAAAACCCGCAATAAAAACCGGATCCTAATTTATATTATCATAATATTAAGTATAAATTAGATAATCTAATAAAGTTTAAAGTGTCAAAGAACACTTAATTATTGTAAAAAGACTTAAAATAATTCTTAGAATAGTTTTTTGTGTTCTTCGTGTGTTTTTGATGAAAACTAGCTAAATTGGGTGTATTCGGCCCAATCTATGAAGATTGAAAGGTGTTTTAGGAATGAATACAAGATTAATGGATGATACTTGCAAGATCTTCAAGAATAATCAAGGTTTTTCACATGGAAATCAAAAAAATGAGAAGTTTTGCATGTTCTTGATAGGAGAGGGGAAGCTTCGGTTGATGATACTTGTGAGAGAAGTGTTGTTTTCGGCTGAAATGTGTAAGAATGAGGGAAGATTTCGGCCATCTCACATATATACAAGTGATTTTTTGGCCGAATACTCAAACCGAGGAAGGGTTTTCAGTTGGGAACTCAAATTGAGGGATAAGCACGCGAGGTTTGTGGTTGTAAGCCTTTTTCGGCTTCGTATTCTCGGTTCGATGAGGAAACCCTCCAGGGTAGTTTTCTACTGAAGGTAGTTCTTGGCCTCAGACGTTTGTGGTCCGATGTTCTCGGCTGCAAACGGTTTGCTGCCTTCGGTTTGCGGTCCGAAGAATGAAGGGAATATGCGAGGATTTTCGGTTAAGGCGTGAATTCTCGGTTTTTTGAGTGTTTAACTTCCAAACTTTACAACACTTTAAAACAATGTTTATACATATCAAATTGCTTTTTTTTTTATCTTTATTAAATTAACAAAACAATAAGTTTGACTTTAATTTGATATGTTTGACTTTTGTTGACTTTTACAAGATAGGAAATAACGGGTTGTCTCATCCCCCCGTTAAAAGGAATTTCATCCCGAAATTAAAGACTATAGAGATATAGTAAGACTAAGGAAAGACACGCAAATACTTTTGTTTCATTTGATCATACCTTGCACATCTATCCGTACTTTCCTTAAGGACTGCCTTGACTTCACCAAGTCCCTTCTTCTACTAATGCTTCACGCGCTACTCTCATCCTTGGCTTCCCCTTGGGTAATCACCATTCCACTCTCTGCTATCAGCTGCATAAGAAGTCCCTGCTTTCTTCCCCTAACTAGCTCGTGAATACTTTTACATATCACTAAGACTAGATAATTCTTCGAATGAGAGATCCAACCCTACAATGGTTAGACTCAAACTAGAGCTGTGAAATAGAGCTAGACCTAACCTTTTGAAATAATTTAATCCTCACAATATGTAACTTAACATATGCATTCACTAGTTAGTAAAAGATAGCTAAAACTCCTAAAAGCACAAAGCAAGCAGCATTCGAGCATTGGGTACACATAATCAAACATATTCTAATTAGGCGATCATACTGAACAATCTGTACTAGCATGTAGTTCATAAGGTTGATACACGTATAACGTGCACATAAGGCATCCTTCCTAGATCCTTAGTCCTAATCTAGCATGCAGTTCTCATAAAGCTGATAAGCATATCATAACATGAACTTATATGGGTAATTTCGGAGTACTTACATGAGCTCGACTGCTTGCATGCACCACACCCTTTTCTCTTTTATTTTTTCAAAATTCATTTTAATTTTTCTAAAACTCTTTTTTTTCTTAAGATTCCTTTTGTAAAAATGGTTTTTCTATTGAAAGTTTCTATACCAATTCCTTAGTTTGAATTCAGACAAATAGAAAGTGTGACCGAATCCCTCAAACTAAGGCTTTGATACCAACTTGAAACATCCCAAAAATATGGTCCAAAAAAATTTCATTTTAATTCATTATTTAAACCATAAATATCATCATCCAGTAAACATCATAAATCATGTATCTCAAGAACATTATATCAACTGTCAAAATATCAAAATATCAAATCAAATATCAGAGTGAAATATCCTAGGCTAGAAAACTGTGGTGTGTGTCATGCGATCATCCCGAGCCCTTCCCTTTGCTAGCAGAAGTACCTGAAACTAAAACTGAAAATTTTAAGCATGAAGCTTAGTGAGCTCCCCCAAAATACCACATACCATACACATAATGTATAACATATAACATACATTTTGGCACTCCGCCCAGCTGCATTGGGACGAACCCGACATCAGCTTAACCGACATTGGGCTCCTGCCCGACATCGGGCTTACCCCGACATCAGAACACGTCTGGCATCGGGCCTGAGCCGGCATTGGGCATGCGCCGACATGCACACAACATATCCTATATCATAAACACATACCATAAGCATATAACATACATCGGGCTTACCCCAACATCGGCCCTAGGCCCACAACACATCACACCTACATCAAGCATACATATACACTTCTCGGGACCGTCCCGACATCAAACCGAACTCCGGAACACATAATCTGGATCGGGCTACCCTCGACATCCGACTGATGTCTGGTATATGCTAACATACATAAACGGGCCGACATTGGTGCCTTCGACCCATTCTAATTATAGGAAAACTCACCTCTCAAACTAGATGTTGAACTTGTGTGTGAGGAATCTCCGATGGCTGCTCCAACGACACCCTGACTACAGCTACAAAAGATTTAGTCAAAAACAAAAAATCTATCTAACGGTAACAAGACCATTTTACCCCTGTTCAAAGTCAACGCTCTGGTCAAAGTCAACATTCTAGGTGGACCAACACACCAAGTCAACCTTTCAAATCATCGAGCTCTTTAACTCAAAAATCCTTGAATCACGACACAATTCGCCGAGTCATTCCTCCGACTCATCGAGCCCTATCGAGTTGCTCATAGTCGAGACTTAGTGAATCAACTCGTCGGGTCCCTCTACAGACTCGTCAAGTTTTACCTTAAACTAGAACAGGCAACACGACCCGACTCGTCGAGTTCCCCTATGGACTAGACGAGTCCCTGTGTCTATTTCTCCATCTAATAGATTAAGCCTCTTTTCTCTAGATCCAAAGTTCATACTTCGCTTGTTCACTGGAAATGATATTTCTAAGGGTAAAGTTTCCAACTTTACCCGTTGATAGCCCTTTTTGAAGGGTTTAGCTAAAATCCTAATTCTTTTAGGACATAGATCTTATCTAAAAGCCTTAATATCCCAAACCAAAGCATGAACACCTAGATCTAGGGCCTAGAGGCTAGTTAATCACGTAAATTCTCGAACTTGCTTCCATGCATGGCCTTTTAGGACAGGAAAGGCAATATAAATGATTAAAAGCTTGCATGGGGCTTCCATGGTCATAAAGTTTGCACCTTTATGCCATGGAACCCCTCTTAGATCCCAGATCTGAAATATAAGTCACTTGGGACGTCCAAATCCCAAATACCATGGTTCTTGAACCAAAACCCTCATAAAATGGAAGTAAATAAATCTAAGAAAAGAATGATCAAGTTAGAGACTTGATTACCAGAAAATGTAGCAAATGGAGTGTAGCTTCTGGATCTACTCCTTTCCTCTTGAGCCTTCTATCTTCTTTTTCTTTCACAAGTTTCAAAAGTGCACAAAGATCACTCAAAATAGCTCACACAATCAAGGAAATCTGTAGGGTTTCGTAGATTAGGTTTTAGGACAAGGAGGATGGAAATGAGTGTCACACCCCCATACCGGAACGGCGAAAACGTTCGGGGGCGGATGACTTCATGTGGTAACGTAACAAATGAATACATAGTAAAGAAAGCAATACAACCATCATATATATAATTGAAAGTTTACATTGTTAAAAGATACATGTTCAAAACCAATTACAATATGATGCCAAAATATGAATTTAAACTGGCGCCGCAGTGTCCCTTCTTCAAAAGCTGTTTGTTACCTGTAATTACTGAATCCCTGGGACATACAAGTAGTTTTAAAAGAGTAGATCAGCATTTAAGCTGGTGAGTTTCATAAGTATTAAATGACAATGTTTGTATGAAATGAAATGTTTTGTTCTTGTTTGTTTGCTTCTAGAAAATCCTATATTTTCTACTAGTATAAATGTAGCCTTCTCTCAAGACCAATGTTTGTTTCTAAAAATGTATGTAAGTATAAAATTTCCAATACGTCTGAAAAACCCCGTAAATCAATGTGTTTTCAATACTCCATGTGAGTTTTATAACCATGCTATTGACTAGAAATGCCTATACACAACGTTCTTCAGGCGTTGGAATGTTCTGACGTTTTTCACCCCAAATGGTGGACTGTAGCTAAAAGTCAGGGCACGGGTTGTCAAGCCCGTATAGATCTATACACAAACACCATGCTCCCCCTCCAAGGGATTCTGGTATATAATATAGGACTTGAAATGCGTACTCGAGCGTACGTGAAGTTGATGTCTCACAAAACATAGTATAAAACAGATTTACGTGAAAAAATGTTCGTTTGTTCTTGTATATGAATGTAAACATCTTGAAATAGTGTTTCTAGTATGTAAAAGTTTGTAATGCTCTCGTAAACTATACCTATTATAGTTTTCTAAAAACGTGTCTCGTTTGCATAGTAATCCCTAGTAAAATGTTCACTTGTTATGAAAAGTGTAATTTTTGATGTAGAAGACAAGTTTGTAAACAAAACATATATATGTATATTTTCGATGTAGAAGACAAGTTTGTAAACAAAACATTTATATATGTATATGGTTATATATATATGTATAAATTTTAAAAGATGATTTGGTATGTTTCGCAATTGTTGTTCATATTCTTACGTTTTTATTAGAAACTTTGCATGAAATAATCCTTAAGTTTGATACTAAAGACCTTTTTGTACTTATCACTTTTGTAAAAATGGTAATTAAACATATTTAAATGATTGTGTTTTAACTTCCTTAATGTATAAACATTGCTCAAAAATGTTAGAAGGTGTTAATAAATCTATAAACCACTTTTGACAGTTTTACCCTTTACTGTCCCTGTTTTTAGAAAACTCATAGAAAAATCCTCGTAAGTCAAAAACTGAATCCTTCACCTCTGAGAGTTTATAAAATGAGTCTACTTTGTTCCTAATTTTTGTTATGATTTTTAGTGGTCTCAAACTAGTGTGAAAATGAACATCTTCACAGACTAGTGCGAAATCACTTCTGAAATGACAGGCATTTTTATAAAAGTCACCATCAATTGTAGAAAAATCGTATGAACGCGTGCGAGTAGTCATTATAAAGGTATAAACTTGAACTATTTGTATTTTGTATAGTTTTGAAAGATATTAAGTTTAAGATGGTCAAAACAGTCCGTGAACAGGACTCAACTTTTCTGTAGAAAGTTGTCATTTAAATTTAAGTTATGTTTAGTCTTCTAACTTTTATTCCCCCCCTTAAAACTTGAATAAAACATGAAAATGTGGGGGTATGAACTCACCTTATGTGAATACTTGAAGAATGGAAGGTTGAAGATGAACTTTTGGTTGTTGGTTTGATGCTCCAAAACAGCCACTCTTTTGGCTATGTTGCTGTCACGAAATTTCACAGCAAAAGAGCAAGAAAAAGGGTAGTTTACTCACTGTTTTGAATGAATAATTTTGAGTATCATAACAAGTAACTTCCAGGGGTATTTGGTGGTAAAAATATCAAGCAAAAGGAAGGTGTAGATGGGTGAAATGTTGGCTGAAACACAAAAGGGACAACAACCCTTTAGTTCATGGTTTTTGATGGGATTAAAACAACTTTTAATCTAAGAAGATCGATTAGATCTTGAACAAGTATATGAATATAAAACAGTTAACAACGCAATAATAAGAACAAACAGCTTGAATCAAACGTGTCGAATGATTAAATAAAATCCTTAGAAGAGCTCGATTAAGAACATCAACTGTAAAGGATTAGAAGATTACAAGAACGATTACAGAAAAATATAATACTCTTGATCAATCGCTGTATCGATAATCTCTAGAATCTTAACCTAATATGCATGCAAGCATTTAACTTATATACAATACATAAAAGGCTCTCGGTTGGACAGGCCCAAACCGGAGAATAAAAGGCTAATCTAACGAGTCCAAAAGACGCAACAACAAAACTCTTTTCAGCCCAACAATCTCCCCCTTTGCGTCAATTTGGAGCGAGACTTTCACTTCCTACTTGGGCCGGCGGCTGAAGCTGGTACCTTCTTCTTCACGGTACTAAACAGACACTTGGTTATGGAAAGGATGGTCTGTCTAAACCGGATGTACCAATTGATCATATCATTGAAGTATTTGATATCATCAGCCGAATTGTCTTTACACTGCTTGATGATGAATAAGATGTGCTCCAAGCAAGTTGTAGTGTAAAGATGTTTGTCAGCTAAAGCGAAGAGACATTTCTGTCCTTCGGCTCTAGTAAACATCACAGAGTTTCGCCTCGAATCTATCTTGCCCATTAGCATTTGATTCAGATCACTGGCCGATCCCACATGCTTGACTTTCGGTTTCTTCTTAAAAACTGTGGCAGCCTCCTGATCCATTAGGGCCACCTCCATGATGTAGCATGCCAGCATCCTTTTGACATGGTCTAAGATGGGACCATATTCGGCTTCGTTTGTCAGCAGGATGTTGTACAAGACTATCCAATCATGAGGGTTCAGATTGGGCAGATCCACCAGAGAGATCATGTGAGCAGTTCTTGCAGATCCTCGGATAAGCTTGAACTTGACGTTTGTGAATCTCCCCACGGCAAAAGGCTTCATCACCCGAACATTGACAATCTTCTGGGCGCTCCATGTAAGGAATTGAGGGCGAGCGGCCTCCAGGTAGAAGTCAATGAGCTCCCTGTCAAGCTCATCGTTCGGATGCGGGACTTCAGAAATGTTAGAGAAGGCGTGGAAGATGAACGCCTTTCTAGTCAGTGGCATATCGAACTGCGAATCAATGGTGTTGTTGCAGTCGAACGATATCACCGGCTCGAGCCATAGTATTCTTGGAGTCTCTATGGCCTCTTTTATCAACCGATCCTTGGTCCAGGCAGGGAAGAGCAACTTTCGGCTCTCAAGGAGATCGTTGGCTTCTTTTTGTTTACGTTCGGCTTCTTCAGCTTCATGTGCCACACGACTGAGATCGTCATCAGTATTGCGACTGTTCTTTCTCTTTAGCATGTCCGCAATAGTCTCCTTGTCTTCATCTTCATCTTCATCTCCATCCTCTGCTATGTGTTTGCCCTTGTTCTTCACACCCGAACCCGAGGCATGACCAGTTTGGGGTGGTTCGGTTGTGTGAGTAGCGTTGGAGGACGGAGGTGGTTTCGATCCTTTCTTCTCTTCTCCCCCTTGTTTCGGAATGGACACGAAACTCGGAAGACCTTCAATTTTGCTTAAGAGGGCCATGGCCGGGGAGAGCTTTTCAGCGAGGGTGCGCCTCACCGAATGATTAAGGATTGGGTCGTGTGCTTCCAGGATGTTGGATAGAGCCGCGTGGACATCTGAAACACACGTCTTGATGACTTCCCTCTCGGATCGAAGAGCTTCCAATTGTTGTTCAGAGTTGGAAAGCTGCATGCTCTTGACCTTTAGGGCAGTTGTTTTACTTGCCAGAACGTCCATCAGAGAGTTCTCTGCCGCAAGATCCTCTTGTAGTTTTGCCAGACGGGCATCGATGGAGGCACGGAGTGCCGAGTTGTCGTCGCTGAGGTTTTGACGGAGGGTAGCGAACGAAGTCAACTCCGTCGAGACGAACTTGGCCAATTGTTGAACAATCGGTTCAAGAGTCGTCTTTGTGGCATTGGCGCTTTCCTGTAGAGACTTTAGCAGGTCCGAAGCGTCGGAGAATAGTTTATCGACTTTTTCGGTCGCTGCCTCACAGGCTCGGGTGGAGGCGTCTATCGCAGCAGTTGCTGAGGCTACTGAGTCATGTTGAGCCCTGGAGAAGGCATCAACGATCCTCTGAAGGGCAGCTTCAGATAAGGTGGACTGCTGGTTTGAAGAGGAGGCGAGAAGTTGATCAACCTTCTCTGTAAGATCGCGGAGATGCTTCTTTGTCACTGGAGCATCATCCTCCTCATCACTCTGAACTTGAAACGGACTATAGTAGACCGAATCAAAGTTCATGTGATCACCACCAAGGAATTGATCATCGCCATCGGAGGCGTCTTCTGGAGATTGAGGTGGTGGTGAAGCTGGGGGTGTTATGGGTTTAGTTGGTTCAGGTTGAGTAGGTGGGGGTTAATTTCGGGTGGTGGTTGTGTATGGGTTTCGGTTTGTGGAGGTTCGGTTACGGGAGGGGTTTCGGTTACAGGTGGTGTTTCGGTTGAGGTGGTGAATATGGGTGGAGGTATAGGGAATGAGGTTGGTGGTATAGTAGGGGTTATGGTGGGAATGGAAATAGGTATTGTGGGTGGAGGGGAAGGAACTGGGGATTGGTGAAGTTTCATCTCCGGGGTTGGGGACCGAGGGGGTGTGTTGCCTCGTAGAGGAGAGACATCGCCTTGTGATCCCTCAGCGTCCGAACTCTCAACTTCGGATTCACTTGATGAGGAGGAAAGGATTAGCTTTCGCTTTTGTTGGGTCTTCCTCCTTTTCGGTTGTGGTGACGAAGCAGCCTTTGGTTGTTTGCGCTTCTTGGGAGAAGGTTTTGGGGCTTTGGATGGTTTCTTCCCCTTGTCTGCCTTTTTACCCCTGGCCATCGGTTTGTCGGCATCATGAATTGATCGCAGCATGTCCGGTGTCAGTTCCCTCGGACCAGATGGCCCGAACTCCTTGATTGCCTTGATCATATTGTTGTCTGATGGCACACTACCATACATCGACTCCGGGATAGAGCCAATGAAGGAGAATTTCAATGCATCGGATACGATGATCTTCTTGGTATGGAAGGTACCAACAGAAGACATCGGGGCACCGTCAGCAGTTGGGACCTCAAACCTGTCCATGGCCCATCTTGTGATCAAGATCCAGAACCGGGCCAGCGACACTTCAGAGTGGCGAGAAGTGGAAGAAAGGCTCTGAATCAGTTGTTGCCAAAGGACAAACCCATAATCGAGGTTAATCCCGTTGTACACCCCGTACATGATTGACAGGAAAAGACGACTGGCTCCGTCCGATCCTGAGCTCCTCTCAGACAGTCCCTTGAAGAGAACTGTAAATAGCCCATTCCACAGGGGCGGTAGGCATGACTTCTTGAACCTGGCGACGGAGGTAAGAACTTCCGTGTAGCCCATATTGTAGAACATGTTGTAGAGCATACCAACCGGAATCGTCTCCGGGTGAACACGCGATGAGTCAGCAGCAAACCCAAGCATGGTGCAGAAGCGGGGACGAGAAATCGACGTTTTGTGTTCCGCCACTTCGAAAAATATCCTGTCAACGCCCTTGTCGTAGTAGGCCGTCGCATAGACTTGAGATAGAGCCACCATTGGCACCGTCGCAATTCTGGACAATGCGGGAGCAAGCTGGGAGTATTTGAGGCATTCGATAACCGGTGACATGTAGGGATCATAGGCTAGTGGGTTCAGATCAATCACGAGGCGTTGCTGAGGACGGATTGGAAGAATTTGAGAAGTAGCATGGACAGAAGAGGATTCAGCCATTGTTGCAGGTTGGAGAAGAAGATAACCGGGAGAGAGTTTGGAAGTATTTTTGCTTTGGAAATTATGAGGCAGTAAAGAGGTAAAAGGTGGTCTGGATGGGTTTTTATAGTAGGTGATAGGAGAGAGAAAGATCGATTCAAATCTCTTATGGAAATACGGAAGGGTTTGTGAGTGACTGATTGGTGACAGTTGGGACGTGCGATGATCACGTAGGAGAGAGAGTGTCAGATTCTTAGGATCACACCGCCCAATAAGCGCCGGTTCAGAGAGAGGAACCGTTTCCATTTCCACACGCGCCATTAATGCCAGATGGATGACGCTTCAATACTGCACACGCGTCCAAATGTGTCAGAAAAAGCGCGGCCGCTTCAAATTCACGCGCCCTCCTTTTTACCATCGTTTGAATATCTATCCTTTGAACTTCCGCCGCGTCAGCAACTTTTTGTCTTTTTCCCCTTTTTTTTTATTCAGCTGTATTCAATTGAGGACCCACGTGGCTAATTTTTGGCCACAACTTCATTAGTAATCCCTTAGTAATAAACCAGCCTGTAAAATAATTAGTAACGGAATTTTGAAAATCTAGGATTTTCGTGCAAAGAGTGTAAAAGATAAGGAAATAAAGCAACTCTTTTTTGGAATAATCTGTGATGTCAATTATGACACGAAACTGATGATCCCGGGCACGAATCTCTTCCTTCAAGATCAAGAAAGACCTCAAAGTGTTAGTGTGGAATCCCGTTGAATTACGATCAAACATTTATTAATAAATGTTGAAAGGCTTCTTTTAATAAGGCTAATTAAGGGTGGTTTCGCTTTGATTCAACAATTCAATTCTTGATATAAGAACGAAAGTGAACAAAGTACTTGTGAGACCGGTGTAGTCTGTTGAACAAGTAGGGTAGAGTTGATTGTTAAGTGACTTGGTTAAGTATAAAATCTCAGAAAAAAATTATAACAATATACCATGGGAAGAAATGTTATGGTGTGTAACAATTTCATTGGAATCAGGAAAAAAAATTGAGATTTCATGAAGGTACATTCGTCAATTCATTGGTGTTGAATTTTGGGTTTCACTCAGCTCGTAGTGGCACGAAGCTAAGATCATAAACACAGATGTTGTGTAACCGTAAACCTCAGCGGTAGTTTCTGAGAGTCTCAGGGGTTACAGTGATGAAGCGAATGTTATGGAGAAGTGTAATGGGGATGGTGAAAGAAGACATAGTACCTCTGCTGCGAACAAAAGGACCAAGCAGGAGACTCTGAACTCATGTGAGAAAAGAGTGAGGTAGCTCTCGATTAGAATAAATGAGTTAGCCTTATTGGGAAGACAAGGTTTGTGTATACCAGGTCATGAAGGCCATTATTCAAAATCTTATGAGGCTGGGGACACATACAGCAGCATGCTTCTAGGGACACTTAAGTAAGTCATCAAATATATCCCCATAAACGAATGAGCACATAAATAAATAAAATATTGTTGTAGTTTTTGAAATTAATCAAAAAAAATAAAAAATAGTAAAAAAAATAAAAAATAAAAAAGTAAGAAAGAAAAAAATAAGACTAAAAAAATCTGGATAGAAAAAAATTGTAAAACCGAAACCGAACGTTCGGTTGGTTTCGGTTGGAAAAAGTTGAAGAACCGAACCCGAACCTTCGGTTGGTTTCGGTTTCGGTTCAGGAAAATTTTGAAGAACCGAACCCGAACCTTCGGTTGGTTTCGGTTTCGGTTCAGGAAAATTTTGAAGAACCGAACCCGAACCTTCGGTTGGTTTCGGTTCAGGAAAATTTTGAAAAACCGAACCCGAACCTTCGGTTGGTTTCGGTTCTTGAAAATTTTGAAAAACCGAACCCGAACCTTCTTGAAGTTCCGGTCTTTGAAAATTTTTAAGAAACCAAGAAGTTTAGAGATAAAAAAAAACTTATTACGTAAAGAAAAATAAATTTTGTACAAGAAATATACAACACAGAAAAACTACCTTTGAAGTAATGAGCGAGTCAGATGGTTGAACCGAACCCGAACGTTCGGTTGGCTTCGCTTCTTACGGTTGAGATTGAGTGGTAGTGTGAGGAACTGATTCTGATTCCATCATACCGAGCCCTTGCAATATTTTATTGAATGATGCTTCAGGAAGAGCTTTGGTAAAGACATCAGCCAGTTGATCAATGGTTCTTACGAAGTGAACTTCGACATTTCCATCTTCCACATGATCTTTGATGAAGTGATACCTCAGTGCTATGTGTTTGGTTTTAGAGTGTTGCACTGGGTTATGACAGATCCTAATTGCACTTTCAGAGTCACAATATAGTGGGATCTTCTTCATATTGAGTCCATAGTCTCGAAGTTGACTCTGGATCCAAATCACTTGTGATGTGCAGGATGCAGCAGCAATGTATTCCGCTTCAGCAGTAGACAGCGACACACATGTTTGTTTCTTGGATTGCCAGCTGACGAACTTCCCATCAAGAAATTGACAGCCACCAGTTGTGCTTTTGCGGTCGAGTCCACAGCCTCCAAGGTCAGCATCAGAATAGGCTTGAACGAAAAAGCCTGAATTGGATGGATACCATAGACCTAAGGAGGCGGTTCGCTTGAGATAGCGTAGGATGTTCTTCACTGCCAGCATGTGAGGTTCGCGTGGGTTAGCCTGAAATCGAGCACAGTAACACACAGAAAACATGATATCAGGCCTGCTAGCAGTTAGATACATCAATGAGCCTATCATTTGACGATAGAGCGTGATGTCAATAGCCGGTTTATCTAGTGAAGGGGTCAGCTTGGTGTTGAATGCCATTGGGACTTTGACTTTTGAGTCTCCCATCATTCCAAACTTCGCTAGGAGAGTCTTAGTGTAAGCTTCCTGATTGATAAAGATGCCTTCGGGTCCCTGTCTTATGTTTAAACCAAGGAAAAAGTTAATAGGACCCATTGAGCTCATTTCAAACTTAGTCTCCATCAACTTTCTGAATTCAGCTGTTAAGCTGGGATTCGTGGAGCCAAAGATGATGTCATCGACATATATTTGAACTATCATAAGGTGGTTACCTTCCTTTTTACGAAAGAAGGTTGGGTCAACCGAACCTTGTTTGAATTTGGACATCTTCAAAAATTTTGTAAGCGTTTCATACCAGGCTCTCGGAGCTTGTTTGAGGCCGTACACAGCTTTATCCAGAATGTAGCAATGATTTGGATACTTTTCGTTCACGAACCCAGGAGGTTGCTCCACATACACAGTTTCTTCAAGTTCTCCATTGAGAAATGCACACTTGACGTCCATTTGGAAAACCTCAAAGTTTTTGTGAGCAGCATAGGCCAGAAATATTCTAACCGATTCTAGCCTAGCTACTGGAGCGAACGTTTCTTCGTAATCAATCCCTTCCTCCTGACAGTATCCCTTGACAACCAGACGAGCCTTGTTCCTTATGACATTACCTTCCTTGTCCATTTTGTTTCTAAAAACCCATTTAAGACCAACAACCGAAGCATCTGGAGGAGTTGGAATGAGGCGCCAGACTTTGTTCCTTTCAAACTCATTCAGTTCGTCTTGCATCGCTTGAACCCAATCAGAGTGATCGAGGGCAGTGTTCACTGTCTTCGGTTCAACTTTTGATACGAATGAGTTAAACATACAAAACTCAACCTTTGAGAATAAGGATGTCTGTTTTGCCTTCAGTTGAGATCGGGTCAGAACCTTTTCAGATACATCACCAACTACTTGGGAGATAGGATGATCTCTGGTCCATTTTGTGGGAGGAGGGTAATTCGGATCGAAGGTTGGATCTAGTTCAGCATTTATCATCTCTTCGGGCTCAGATTGGCTATCGTCATCATTCGTCATATCATCATGCTCCCCCTCAATTGATGAGTCTTGAGAAACATGTGTTTCAGGGATTTCTTGTGGTGCTGGAGTTTCAGGCATTGAAGCACCTTCGTTTGGAGGGGCACCTTCGGTTGGAGAAGTACCTTCGGGAGAGGTTGTAGAGCTTTGCTCCCCCTCGATATGAGAACTTGGCTCCCCCTCGACTGAAGCATTGTTGGTTGGAGAGTCATCAGTGGGCGATTCTCCTTCATGCATTCTTCTTGCAGTATCTTCGACAATCTTCTTCATATGATCTATCTTGTTGTCAGCTGCACCTGCTTCGGAGAGAGAAGCTTTTTCCGGTTCGTCAAAGAGATCCAGAAAGTTCTCGTACATATTGGCGATTGAGACTGTGACTTGACCAGTTTGAGGAAAGATTTTCCTGGCAGTGTCATCTATGGCCTGTAGCTTCTTGACATAGCTATCGTCGAAGGTCACATAGTATGTCTCTTCAATCCTTCTTGATCGTTTGTTTAGGACCCTGTACGCCTTTGAAGTGAGTGAGTAACCCAGAAAGATTCCCTCGTCAGCCTTGACATCAAACTTGTTGCGGTGTTCTTTAGAGTTAAAGATGAAACACCTTGAGCCAAACACGTGGAAAAATTTCACGTTGGGTTTTCTGTTATTTATTATCTCATATGGTGTGAGCGTGAATCGCTTGTTGAGATAGGACCTGTTTTGTGTATAACAAGCAGCAGAAATAGCGTCAGCCCAAAAATAAAGAGGTAAGGAAGCGAAACTTAGCATAGTTCGGGCAGCTTCACACAACGATCGGTTTCGTCTTTCGACTATTCCGTTCTGCTGTGGTGTGTAGGGAGCTGAGAAATTATGACTGATTCCCTTTTCTGCAAGAAACTCTTCAAACTCTTTGTTCTTGAATTCGAGACCATTGTCGCTCCTTATGTTGCGAACGACCTTCTTGAGCTGGACTTCAATTTGTTTGATAAACGCTTTCAGCTTTTGAGTCGCTTCAGATTTGAGCTTTAGAAAGAACACCCATGTAAATCGAGAGAAGTCATCAACGATAACAAGAATGTACTTGCTACCACCGATGCTTTCAATAGATGAAGGACCACACAAATCGATATGAAGCAATTCGAGTGGTTCAACAACTTTTGTGTTAATTATGGATGGGTGACTTTGACGACTCTGCTTTCCCATTTCGCATGCAGCACACAAATGCTCTCTGTCAAACTTGAGCAATGGAAGACCCCTAACATGACCTCCAGTGACAAGTCGGTTGATATCCTTGAAATTGAGATGAGAGAGTCTTCGATGCCACAACCAGCTTTCGTCGGATTGAGCTTTTGATAGCAGACATATGGCTGGGTTTCCTTTGATGGGTTTCATGTTCAGAGGAAACATTTCACCCTTTCGCTCTGACTTCAGAATCACTTTCTTTGTCTTTTTCTCTATGATTTCCGAACCTTCATCATCGAATGAAACTTTGAGACCAGTACCTCCAACAAGCTGAGATACACTGATGAGGTTGTGTTGAAGTCCTTCCACATAGGCCACCTTTCTTATGGTAAAATCACCATTCGTTATCATCCCATATCCCTTTATGGTCCCGAAAGAGTTATTTCCAAACTTAACGTTGCCACCATTTGCAAGGGATCTGTATTCCCTAAGCTCCTCTTTCCTCCCTGTCATGTGACGCGAGCAGCCACTGTCGATGTACCATTCTTCGTCAAACTGCTCGTCACTTATAACCTGCAAAAAATTAAGCAGATTTAGGAACCCAAAGTTTCTTGGGTCCATGTGAGCTTTTCATGGGAACAGGAATAGTGAGAGAGATGTCAACTAGATATGTTCATTTTATTAGAGTTGTTTCATCTTTCTTTTTAATGGTAAAGACTTTTATTTTATGAACATTAGGGATGTTCGTTTTGGACTCAGGTTTGGATTCATCGACCTTTTGCTTTCCCTTCTGTTCAGCTGAAGAATGAGGTTTTCGAGGGCAAGCGGGATTAGTTTTGGAACTAGATGGAGATGAATGAGTGGAAGTAAAAGAATGAGAAGAATTAGGAAGAGAGGATTTGGATTTGGATGGAGATGTCTTCCTTGCTGATGACTCTAGGTGACCCTTTTGCTTTTGATCGTTGGTGGGGTTAACCTTTGAGTCTTGTTCCTTTTTCATTTTGGAGCCGAACCTCTGTGTTCGGTTGGTGTTGTTCTTGGAACCGAACCTTTGGTTTCGGTCGAAGTCCTTTTCAGAACCGAACCTTGGCTTTCGGTTGGTATCTTCTTGCGAACCGAACCTTGGCTTTCGGTTAGTGGAACTTTCAGGCTTTCGTACAGGATTGTTTTCATACTTCAGATTCTTGTCCTTGTGTGTATAGTATGCGTTCTGGGAGTGCCAGAATTGTTTCCTTTCAGAAAGATTTTTCCTGTATCTTTGGTTCCTCTCTATTTTCTTATCCCTCATCTGCTTAGGTTGATGATGAACGTTCGCTCTTGTTTTTGCTGTAACTTTGACTGATTCCTTTTGAACTTCAGTAGTTTTTCTTTGTGCAGAATGAACAGATGGAATATCTGAAGAAGATTCAGTTTGCACTGAGGAAGTTTCGCTTCGAGCTGTAGGTGTTGAAGGAATGTCTTCTTTTGCTAAACAATCATCCTCTTGAGGAATTTCTTTGGTACCACTTGTACTTGGTTCATTGAAATTATCAGGCTTGTTCAAGGGTTCAGGTATGTACCTCCCTTTCTTCATCCAGGAGGTTCTTTCAGAAAGACCAACGGTTTCGTTTCCATTATCAATAGGAGCTTCCCAGAAATACTCATCACAACCATCAGCATTGTCTTCGTTAACAATAGCTGTGAGTTTAGCTGTTTGATGTTCGGTTACTCCAGTCACCTTGTACACTTGATTTGGAGTGGTCTTGACCTTTTGATACACAACAACTTTTTCTACTAATTTCGGGGACTTTTGTTGGGACAATCTAGCGAATTCCACAGAATTTTCAGAAATAAGGTTTTTGTGGTTTTCAGTTTCGCTTTTAACAAATTCTGAGCAGTCAACCGTATCCTCCACAAAAATTTCACTCATGTTTTCGTCCTCGTTAAGCTTAGATGAATTTTCAACATCGATTTTGTTTTCTGAGCTTACGTTGGCGTTAAGAGAGTTAAATTTTTGCATGGTTTCGGTTCTCAGTTTAAGTCGGTCATTTTCGTCCAAAAGGTTTTTGAGCATGTCCTTGTGGTCTTTGGACTTAATGAAGGACTCAATTTTGTCCAGTCCATACATATAGGTTGGATTGACATCATCAGACGATATCACACTTTCACAATTGTAAGCTTCGGCATCGATTTCATCCTCCTTAAATTCTAGAAAGGGCAAAATCATGCGATGGATCTTTTGACCTATCTCACAGTCCAAGTGAAGTTGAGTAATATTGGAATATAAACGTTTAGCTATTAAACAAAAAACATTTCGTTGTTTTAACAATTTCAAATTGTCTCTCTGCAAATAAATGTTTTCGTCTTTAACTTTAATTAATTCCGACTCTTTTAACTCAATCCACATTCGCTGCTCCTCACTCTTCGACGCCGCCCTGCTTAATTGATCAGTCAGGTTAGAATTGGTGACTCGAGTTTGAGTTAGGCTACTATGTAAATGAGAAATTCTTGTATTGATATTTTTTAGTTCTTTCTCGTAAGAGGATGGTGGTACTTTAAATGAAATAAAAGCAGATTGTACCTTCTTTATCAGTTCATCGAGTTCATTGAACTACTGGCTGAGTGGTTTAGCCGTAAAGCACATATCCTCCTGCATCTTCGGTCCATTGCTTCCTCCGTCGGTGTTGTATCCCCTCATTTGAGACACCTCAGTCACCATGAAACATTTTCCACCACTGCTTTCCTCCTTAGCCACATATGCCTTTCCATGAGTAGGCTTTCTCACTTCTTCGTCTTCTGAGTCAGTAGACCAAACTTCAGTGCTACCGAACTCATCGTCATTGACCGAACCCTGCACAATAAGAGCATTAATAGAAGGGTTAGCGGTAGACTTCTTCTTTCTTAACTCATCCAATCTCTTCTGCAGCACAGCTTCCTCATCATTTCCATTGTCCTTTTCAGGCATCTTTTTAAGAACACAGTCCTTAGCGTAGTGGTTCTTGCCACCACAATAGAAACAGCTTACTCCGGAATCACCATCTGCTTTCGGTTCCTTTTTGGGCTCCTCAGCTTTCGGTTCATTGTTTGCTTTTTCTGAGTTGTAACTCCCCTGCCAGTTTCGGTTTTTGTTGCTGGGGAATCTCTTCTTTATGAACCTCTTAGGATTGGATACCATCATGGCATAATCCTCAGTTGAGAGGTCATATTCATCCAAGTTGAGCTCTTCATCCTCCACCACAACTTTACTTTTAGATAGGAGGGCCAACGAACCAAGACTAGAGACAACATTCTTCTCTTGAACCACATTCTTCTCTTGGGACTTTAGAATACCTACCAGTTTTGCCAAATAATATGATTTAAACTGTTCATGGGCTTTGACTGTGGAAACAACTGCTCTCCATTCAGATCGCAGTCCATTCAAGAAAGTAACCTTTTGTTCGATAAGCTTCCTTTCAATGTCGTGTTTGATCATCTTGCTGAGAAGATGATTGAAGCGATCAAACGTCTGGGTCACAGTTTCTTTGGCCCCTTGCCTGAATTCACCAAATTCAGATAGAAGTAAGGTTTGGATGGAATGTTCAAGATCTTCGTCTGTGGAATACAGTTCGCGAAGTCTATCCCACACTTCCTTTGCCGTAGTGCATGAGCTGACCAGTCTGAATGTGTCGGACTGAAGGGCGAATCTGATCAACCTAAGTGCCTTAATATTGCACTGGAGTTTGTCTTTTTCATCTTGCGCGATATTCGTCACGTCCTTGAGCAGATCATTGTACTCTTTTTGCGTCTTAATGATTCTGGACGACGTAGAATGAGAAAACGGTCCACTGATGATGGCTTCCCATATGAGATAACCATTGTCCTCCGATCCAATCACATAATCTTCGAAATGATGCGCCCATACTTCATAGTCATGGGTGTACAAGATTGGAATCTTTGTCGTCGAACCGATGCTGTTGGAAATATTAATAGGGTTTGATTGCGTTGCGTCCATAATGATCGTAAAAACCTGTTCAAAGATCAGACTTGTAATAAAGCAGATTAGGGAAAAACAATAAATACTAAGATACGTCAATTAAGATGACGGCTCAATAAATATCGATGATTGCGGAAAACCCTAATGGAAATCTTTTTCACAGAAAAGATGTGTATCGATTACACAGCCTCCTGCTCTGATACCAATTGATGGGATTAAAACAACTTTTAATCTAAGAAGATCGATTAGATCTTGAACAAGTATATGAATATAAAACAGTTAACAACGCAATAATAAGAACAAACAGCTTGAATCAAACGTGTCGAATGATTAAATAAAATCCTTAGAAGAGCTCGATTAAGAACATCAACTGTAAAGGATTAGAAGATTACAAGAACGATTACAGAAAAATATAATACTCTTGATCAATCGCTGTATCGATAATCTCTAGAATCTTAACCTAATATGCATGCAAGCATTTAACTTATATACAATACATAAAAGGCTCTCGGTTGGACAGGCCCAAACCGGAGAATAAAAGGCTAATCTAACGAGTCCAAAAGACGCAACAACAAAACTCTTTTCAGCCCAACAGTTTTGATGGCTTTGGAAGCAAGTTCTTGTGCTTGAAAATGAGATGAAGGTTGAGAGTAATTCCCTGGAGTATTGGCTGGTCAAATGAGGGTAAAATGAAGAGGAAATTTCGTGGATATGAAGGAGAAAAGAGTGGAAGAGGATAAGGGGACAAAACCTAGACTAGCTTGTGATGGGATGTGAGTTTAAGTGATGTGATCTTGTGTAGCCACTTGCTTGGGTGGTTGCTTAGAGATAGAGTTAGTTAACTAACTAACTACTAGTTATTTAGTTAGTTAGGAGTTTTAGTTAGGGAGAGGGAAGGTCTTAATCTCAAAAATTAGAAGAGGGATTAATAAGCATTCTTAGTAAAATGTCTTAAGTGATTAAGCACTTATTAGTTAAGTTGGCACTTATCTCCACCAATTCTCTTATCTTAATTGATTTAGACATCATAAAACTTACATGAAATCACTTTAATTCATGACCCATAACTAGTCATTCACTAGATAATAATACATATATACAAATACATAAATGTATACTTAGTATAAAATAACAATGTAGTTTTTGTGTATTTGAACTTTAATGTTTATGTTTTATTCTTTTTATTCAAAAACACTTAAATACGTTCTAATTATACCTTATAATAATTCATTTTATATTTTAATTTATTTAAATATAAATTTTTTTGACCAATGTATAATTTCGTGACATTTAACCGGTTAACCATATCGTTAAACACGTTTTGTCACTTTGGTTCGTATATTTGTCAAATTTAGATCCTCCACAACTATTAAGCACATGTTTTACATAGAACCTAACTTAATTATCAACTAGATACATGTTGATACAAAAATTAAGTTTGTTGCGTTCCAATGATGTTATATGCTAATTTTCACAAACCGGTGATGGTTCGAAGTCATACATCATAACGAAATTATCATTAGTTACTTGTTTTATATTTCACAAGAACTTATTTAAATAAAAGAGGTTAAATTCTTTCAACCATTCTTGATAAAATACTCATATTGTTTAATAATCAAAACATAGCATCGTACGATCGTTCCTATTTTTACCAATTGTTACATTCTCCCCCCGTTAAAAGAATTTCGCCCTGAAATTCAACTTGTAGATGGGATATCACTAAACAATTGGGGATGTTTCTTTTTTTTTTCATTTGATTCTCGCGTTCCCTAGTGAATTCAGGTCCTTGCTTGGCGTTCCAACGAGCCTTCACTATGGGCATGCGACTTTGTTTTGTCCTTTTGACCTTCTGATCCATGATTTCCACCGGTTCTTCAATGAAGTTTAGAATCCCGTTGATTTCAATTTCATCCAGTGGAATAACAAGCATCTCATCAAACAAGCTCTTCTTCCGATCCTGGGATGCACTCAATCGTTAACAGGTTTGAACAATCTTCTCTGTAGTTTCTCGTATGATCTGGGGGCTAGTGAGAGTGTTGTTAGGAGCTTGTCTGTTAGCTATTTGCGTGTCACCTACCTCATCCCATCAAAGAGGTGATCTACACTTGCTTCTGCAAAGAGCTTCGAATGACGCGACTTTGATGTTAATGTAATAGTTGATGTTGTATAAGGATTCGATGAATGGTTCTTCCTCTTTGTCTTTCAGTTTGAGGGTGATAAAAAAGGACTTCTTTAACGAATATCGAAAACACGAGGCGAATCACCTGTCCCTTATCTAAAATGATAGATAGTGGTATACTCTACACTCTCGTAATCTTCTTGTGATATGCTCCTGTCAGCTTTTCTATTTTTCTTTGTAGCCTTGGTCGGTAGAAAGTGTGTGGGTTTGGTTGATTTGTCTACGATCGCTCAAGTGGTAGCATGTCCATCCACTGTCCTGGGTAAATTGTCATGGAGTTCATGGTATGACTCATAACTGATTCATCTATCATCTCTTCGTGTTTATAAGTCGTATATAATTAAGATACAAAAGACAGCTGAATCGGTGATTCTATTCTAAGCCCACATCCAAACAAGGAAAATGATTTAAAGAGGAATTACCAACCCTAAGTCCATAGAATCTTAATTATATAGGGCTCCAATATATACACTTAGTAATCATAGATTCACTAGTATGAGTCCATAGTCTCTACCTGAGTGGGGTGATTAACTTGGGTGAGATGGCATTTACAATAACCCTTTTTCCACAACTACTGCACTTACGTTGATTTTTGAACTCGGGTTGCCGTACGGATGGTATTCCCAGGAGATCTTCTCAGAATATATCGAGAAGGTTACGGGCTTTTTCAACATCCATGATGTCTTTCTCTTCTTGTTTCTTATCGACAGCACGGGCTAGGACGACGTGGTACCTCCTGTGTAGGTACTTCTGAGTCTTGTTGTAAAAGGTGAGTCGGGGGTTTGTGTCCGGTTTGTTGCCATAGACAACGAGGTTTCTATTACTCGATGGGTTTAGGCGAATGGCCTATTCATAATATATGATATCGGTATGGTGAGGAAACTAACTAATACGTTGTTAAAATGAAAATGTTGTAAATTTTTATTGTGACCGGTTTTAGGATGCTTTGAACGAATTGGTTGATTTAGTGTTAGAGTGCACCCTATGTACACGTCTCTAGTGCTTTTGATTATTCCAATTCTACTGTAAATATTTCGTTTAAGTTTTTGAGGTTTTTGGTTGAGAAATTGATTAAATCTACGACTCAGAATACTCCTCTCCGCGTTGGTATTATTTAGTATCCATGCATATGTGCTATCGGGAATGAACGTACCGGAATAAACCTTGGATCTATGTTTGTCTAAGATACATGCAAATAATTATTTTCCCAAGGCTTATATCCTAACTAGCATGGCATGGGGAACTTGAATCAAATAAAGCTAGTAGAAACACTTAACTTGTAGTTGTAGTTGATTGCTTGGAGTTTTAGAGCCTAGCACCAATAGTGTGGATGCCTCAAATGAATGTCACAAATCACCACAAACTTGGATCTTTGAGAGAATAGTCACTCTTCTCTTGAAATCTGCCCTCACCTCAACATGTTTCAACTAGTGTGATTTCAAGAGCCAAAGCCTCCTTTATATAGTGTGGTGGATTAGGTTTACATCCATGTAAACCCTAATACCCATGTCTCTTCATTTCCATGAGATCCATGGGTTAAAGCACCATGTAGTATCCATGGACTTCTCCATCCAAGCCTAGCCCATTCCAAATAAGCATAAGCCCACACTATATAAATATAGAAGCCCATATTTAATTAGTAATATCTTTGATCACTAAATTAATCCTAGATTAATTATAGATCACTACTAATTAAATAATATGATCTTATATTAATATATTAGAACTTATAATATATTAATAAATCATAACTTGTACTCTTCTCAAATATTATCCATAAATTGTTCGGGTGAAGTGCAACCCAAATGGACCATGCCGGGTCGGGTCAAGTATATACCAAATATAGTTATGGACTTAGACACTATATCCAACAGTCTCCCACTTGGATAAGTCTAGTAACTATATTTGCAAGTATAACTTCAGGAACCGATCAGCAATTGTAGCTCTTTAAACTCTGTTGAACTAGAACGCGCCATTTAGATAAGTGATCATATAATCCTCTGTTCTAGATATCAGCCGGACAAATACATGGAACATTGTCTTGCTTATTGTCCAGCATTTGTTTCCCGATTTCCGATTTGTTTGACATAGAAGTCAACTGAACACAACAATTTAGTTCTGACCGGGCCCGGTACATAGGTCAAAACAAAATCATCGCGGGGCCCAGATATCAGCTTCTAATCCAAGAAGGAACAAATAAACTTCGACTCAAATGTTTGTTCTACCACTCATTGAATTACACACAAAAGCACGTTTTATAACATCGAGTTACCAATGCGTTTACGTACAATCAATGCATAACCAACTCGTAAGTAACAAATCATATCTCTAGGTTTGAAGACTTATATGTTATTACCGTCTCACGATCACTCGAGATAAAATTCCATGAAGTGATTCCAGTGAGCGTGGGTTGAGTCCAATGCTCAGAACTTATGAGCACTCATGATTGTTGTAGCCATGTCCAACACCTTAGACCTCTGCAACCAATCATGACAGTCTTGATTCATACCTACTTCCGACATATGACCGACTGTGGAGGTTTGAATAATATGATATACCAAACATAATTATTCTGGAAGTCAAAACATGCAAAAGAAATATAGTAAAAGATCGACAAGAGATAGCAACACTTTACTCATAAATAAAACACCTTTTATTCATCATCAAATGTCAATTACACTTTACAAATTTCTGGGTTATCTAACTACTAAAACTTATATTATCCTTCAGCCCTATGCTCCGAGCATGCTGGAGATGCTTAACCCTACTCAGTCCCTTCGTGAGGGGATCTGCCGGGTTCTCATCCGATGATACCCTCTTCGCCATGAGAAGTCCTTCTTCAATTCGATGTCTGATAAAATGGTATTTTCTGTCGATGTGTCTGGATCTCCCGTGATCCCTTGGTTCCTTGGCTAAGGCAACCGCACTATTGCTATCACAGAAAATCTCCATTGGCTCTTTTATAGCTGGTACAACTCCAAGGTCTCCGATGAAGTTCTTTAGCCATATCGCCTCCTTTGCTGCCTCGCTTGCTGCTATATACTCTGATTCACAAGTGGAATCAGCCACTGTCTCCTGCTTGGAACTCTTCCAAGAAATTGCTCCTCCGTTTAGGGTAAAGACCCAGCCTGACTGAGAGCGGGAATTATCCCTATCAGTTTGGAAGCTAGCATCACTATACCCTATAACTCTCAAGTCATCACTCCCACCGAAGGTAAGGACCCAGTCCTTAGTCCTACGCAGGTACTTGAGGATATTCTTTACCGCAGTCCAGTGTTCCTTGCCAGGGTTCGCCTGATACCTACTAACCATGCTCAAAGCAAAAGCTACATCAGGTCGAGTACACGTCATGGCATACATGATCGATCCTACAGCTGAAGCATAAGGAAAACGACTCATTTCTGCTATCTCAGCCTCACTACTAGGGCTTTTTGTCTTACTCAATCTGGCGTTACACTGAATGGGTAACTCACCTTTCTTAGAGTTATGCATGTTGAATCTTTTCAACACTTTGTCCAAGTAGGTACTTTGGCTAAGTCCAATTAGCCTTTTACTCCTGTTTCTCAAAATCTTTATCCCTAGGATATAGGCAGCTTCACCAAGGTCCTTCATAGCGAAACACTTCCCAAGCCAGGACTTTACTTCCTGCAGGGTTGGGATGTCATTTCCTATGAGTAGTATGTCATCCACGTACAGTACCATAAATGGATTTCTCGAGCTTACACACTTTATTAGGGTACTCGTTGCTGACAAAACCCTCTGGCTGACTTATGTAAACATCTTCAGCCAACTTTCCATTAAGGAAAGTGGTTTTGACATCCATTTGCCATATTTCATAGTCATGAAATGCAGCTATGGCTAACAGAACCCGAATAGACTTAATCTTGGCTACTGGTGAAAAGGTCTCGTCATAGTCCACTCCAGGAATTTGAGAGAAGCCCTTTGCAACCAGTCTCGCCTTATAAGTGTGTACTTTACCATCCATGTCGGTCTTCTTCTTGAAGACCCATTTGCACCCTACAGTCTTACGACCAGGTACTTTCTCAACCAAGTCCCAAACTTGATTGTCATACATGGATTGTATCTCGCTATCCATGGCCTCTTTCCATTTAGCAGCCTCAGGGCCTGCCATGGCTTCCGTGTAGCTGTTAGGTTCATCCAGACTTACTAGTGTCTCATCACTAATAAGTGTCTCACCTTCCACAGTAATATGGAAGCCATAATAATGCTCAGGTGCATTCCTAACTCTCGTGGAACGCCTCAGAGGTACAGGCACATCAACTGGCTCAACAGGAGTTTCCTCCTCAAGTTGAGGGCTAGGGTTCGAAGTTCCTTCACCACTTGACTCTTGAATTTCTTCAAGATCAATTTGCCTCCCACTGTCTCCTTGGCTTATAAATTCTCTCTCTCGAAAGACTCCTCTTCTTGCTACAAAGACCACATTATCACTACGTCTGTAGAAGAGGTAACCAAAGGATTGCTGTGGGTAGCCGATGAAAATACACCTCTCACTTCGAGGTTCGAGCTTATCATGAGTCTCGCGTCTCACGAAAGCCTCACAACCCCAAATCCTGATGTGGTCTAGCTTCGGTACTTTGCCATTCCACATCTCGTGAGGAGTTTTGGCAACTTTCTTTGTAGGGACAAGATTAAGAATATGGGCGGCAGTCTCTAAGGCATACCCCCAGAATGAGATTGGTAGCGTAGCTCGACTCATCATGGAACGAATCGTATCCAACAAGGTTCGATTATGCCTCTCAGCCACACCATTCAACTGTGGTGTCCTGGGAGGTGTCAATTGTGAGACAATCCCACATTCCCTAAGATAGTCGAGGAACTCTGAACTAAGATACTCACCTCCTCGATCGGATCGAAGCATCTTAATGTTCCTGCCCAATTGATTCTCGACTTCCTGTTTAAATTCCTTAAACCTCTCGAAAGTCTCTGACTTATGCTTGATTAAGTAGACATATCCATATCTACTGTAATCATCAGTAAAAGTCAAATAATAACGATTAGCATCCCTTGTGGCATGTTTGAATGGTCCACACACATCCGTGTGTACAAGGTCCAACAAACCTTCACCCCTCTCACACGAGCCTGTGAAGGGTGACTTTGTCATTTTTCCAAGTAAGCATGATTCGCAACTATCATCTGACTTTGGGTCAAACGACTCCAAGACTCCACCCTTTTGGAGTTGGCCTATGCGTTTCTTGCTTATATGTCCAAGACGACGATGCCATAACGATGCTTTATCCAAGTTATTATTATTAGTAGAATCAATACACAAAACATTATTTCCTAAGTTATCTACAACAGATACAGCTTCATACACACCATCACAAGGTAATGCTTTAAAATAAAAACCATTATTATAGAAAACATCTATAGAACCAACTTCATTATTAAATGAAAAGGTAAACCCTTGTTTGTACAAAGCATGAAAGGAAATAATATTTCTTGCCATTCCTGGCGAATAACAAAATTTATTCAAATCTAAATTAAACCCACTAATTAGCGATAAAGTATAAACTCCAATCTTGGTAACAGGTGAAGCTTTCCTATTCCCCATGATCAAGTTTATTCTTCTTTGCTCCACATTCTCACTTCTTCTTAGTCCTTGCAAGTCACAACAAATATGAATACCATAACCGGTATCAAGGACCCAAGATTTAGAATGTGGTGAGTTATTAGAAATGATAGTGTAAGTACCTGCATGGTTGGGTTTGACTTTCCCATCCTTCACATCCTGCTGGTACTTTGGGTAGTTCCGCTTCCAATGAGATCTTTCATGGCAATAGAAGCATTCAGCCTCTTTTGGGTCAGAAGAAGGAGTGATGAAACCTTTCTTGGTTCCACTTGAAGAAGAGGCATCAAGGGTCCGACCCATGGTACCCTTCGAGGATCTCTTTCTCTTCCTCCATCGACTTTTCCCAATTGCCAAAACAGGAGTTGAGTTTGGAGTAGCAGTGATAGCAACCGACTTCCCCTTAAGACCTGATTCTGCGGTCTTGAGAAGTCCCTGAAGTTTGCTGAGTGTGACCTCTTCCTTATTCATGTGGTATGTCATGCGGAATTGATCATAGCACGATGGTAAGGAGTGCAAAATGATATCTATTGCAAGATCCTCAGGGAAGTTCACATTAAGCTTCAGCATACGATCCACATACCTTTGCATTTTCTGCATGTGGCTCGTGACGGATTCCCCGTCCTTCATCATGGTTGTTATCATGGAGCAGATGATTTCATACCTCTCTTGTCTTGCACTTTGATGGTATCTTTCCATCAAATCTTGGTGCATTTCATAAGGGTAGAAATCCTCATAAGACTTTTGGAGTTCCGCTGTCATCGTGGCCATCATGATGCACGCCACTTTCATAGCATCCCTTCCATGTGCCCGAAATTCAGCGATCTCCTGAGGAGTTGCAGTGGTCTCATCGATCTCCTTAAGCTCCTTGTCAAGGACATATTCTTTGTCCTCGTAGCGGGTAATCATCCTGATGTTTCTGATCCACTCATTGAAGTTGGAACCATCAAAGGTGACTTTCCCACACAAGTTCATAAGGGTAAAGGAGCCATTAGGATTAGAGCCAAAAGCAGCATTGTTTGAAGACATTTGAAAAGAAGAGAACAAGATTAGTTTAGATATAAGAGAGTCCTTAATAAAACACCCAAATGTAATATTAAGGCTAGGACACAATCACAATATAATATAATTTAGAACAGGTATGCCGTAATCTAAGCTATACCATATTTGAAAGGTAGGTGAATGACGATTCACCAATTTCCACCACGAAAACCGAAATATTTAAGTATTAGGTTTTTGATTGGTTCTTAGAAATTCCTAGATTCTTTGAGATTCAATGAACTTTTCAAAGGCATGTTTCACTCTCGAGTGTGCCCTCCAGGTTTTGTGACTGGGATGCCGAGGATCACAAAACGAGGTGTGAAGTAACCATGCAAATCACTCGGTACCCTTAAGGTTTATCACTCAATTGATGTGCCGGTAAACCACACACGCTCCATCGATACTATAGTAAACCCTAAGTCACCCTTTACCTACCTTGTTAAGTCTAAGTTAGTGTGCCGGTTAACCACACACGCTCCAGCAACGACTTAAACAAAGTGTAAAGTGTAATTTCATGGATTAGCACCTTATTCACATTTTTCCTAAAGTAACTAAGATTGGGAATTTAATAAAACATTTAGTTACTTTATAATATTCATCATACTTTGAATGAGAATTTATAAGTCCTTGTCTTACCTGTTCGGCAAACGACTCTCCACCGATCAAGCAAGCAGTGGGTGAGAGTGGACACCCATTAAGTCACCATTTTATAGGCAACAACCTTATACCCACCTTATAGACTGGCTTCCTGAATGAGGCGTACTAGCGGTAAGACGACTTTGTTCTTATACATATATATATATATATATATATATATATATATATATATATATATATATATATCTATATATATATAATTATTAAATCATAATAATATAAGTATAAGGGTTGAATTTTAACTTTTAAAATTCTAAGGGTTGGAACTAAAGTTTTAACTTGACTTTACTTGTTCCAAAACTTGAGGGCAAGTTTTGTAAACTTTCAAAACTTTTCATATCGTGTAACTTATGAGTTTAATAGAGTAATAAAATGAAGACTCTTCATTTTTCTAACTCTTGTGTTCTTTTAATGGTTTTCAATCCAAGAGACTTTTGGTTTTCCATAACTTGAGGACAAATTATGGACTCCATTAAATAACATTATGATCAAGAATTAATCTACCACATAGGTTACAAATAATTCCTATGATCATCTAAACATCATAAGAACAAGATCATGAACATGAACACTTTCATATCACACTTAATCTTTGTAATTTTGATAACTAGTTGTTGTAAATGAGTTAGAAAAGACATTACACCTTCTAAAACAAGTTTTCAAGTACCAAAACAGTTTAGGGTAACGTTTCTAATCCATTTCCAGCAACTAAAGTCGAAAAACTGCACTCTGTCGACCCTACTCGCCGAGTGCATGAACCTACTCGGCGAGTAGGTTGAAGATACAAGTGGACTCGGCGAGTCCCCCCATGGACTCGGCGAGTCCATCAGTCAGACAGCAAGATTTCGACTTTTTCAAGCATATTGCAACAAGTATCAAACAAACAAGCCTAGGCTCTGATACCACTGATGGGTTCTGAGCATTCTAACACTTCCTAAATATACATGCAACCCTAATAAACCTTGGATCTATGTTTGTCTAAGATACATGCAAATAATTATTTTCCCAAGGCTTATATCCTAACTAGCATGGCATGGGGAACTTGAATCAAATAAAGTGTAACAGCTCAAATTTTCAAATAAATTTTTCATTAAAAACAAAACATCATTATTCGACATAAGGGTTTTATTCCAAGTTTATTTCGAAAATATAAATAATAAATCTCCAGGATCTTCAACAGTGGCAGTGTGTACGTGTCACGCCGGCGCCTTTCCACGGTCATCACTAGTACCTGAAAACATAAACACAACTAGTAAGCATAAATGCTTAGTGAGTTTCCCCAGTATACGACTTACCCACATACGCCTTCCGGCCCGAACCTTTCGGTCCACATAACATTGCCTTCCGGCTCGTAATATAATCGCCTTCCGGCCCATAGTATATATCGCCTTCCGGCCCGTATTAGATTGCCTTCCGGCCCATAGTATTTTGCCTTCCGGCCCATGATAGTATAAAACATAACACATGTAACATAATACACATAACACATAAATCATACATCATACCGTCCTTTCTATCACATAGAGTCTCGCCTTCCGGCCCGTATAAGCATACATCACATATAAGCACACATCACATATAAAGCATCTACCCCTCTAGACATAGCATGAATATAACACATACGACCTTCCGGTCTCACAGTCAAACCCTTCCGGGTGAAGTATAGTGAGAAGACTCACCTCGCAGTATGCAAGCTATAGACTCTTCGAGCTACTCGCACACGATCCGCTAATCCGCAGGTTCCCTATAATACCACATCCTTTGTTAATGATCTTATCAAACAAGACAACTGACCCTACTAAGTTATATACAGGTCAACGGTCAATCTTGACCGGACTCGTCGAGTGCAAAGGGTAACTCGACGAGTATAGACACCCTGACACCACTCGCCGAGTCTGAAGAACGACTCGACGAGTTCCAGCAGATCTTCAAGCTACTCGCCGAGTCTGAAGATCAACTCGGCGAGTTCTAGTGAATCTTCAAGCTACTCGCCGAGTCTGATCATTGGACTCGGCGAGTCCTCGCCATGCAGTCAATCCGCTGCCTCCTGTATTTCGCATGATTTCGAAGTATATAGATATAGGGCTTCCTGGACTTTCACATATACTATTACAGGAGTTTTTAACACTTATAACAACAATATAATCTACCAAATCCTTAAATGGGTTTCCTAAACCCTAAACTCGCATACAACGTAAAAGTTACAGATTTCGATCCGAAGATTACCTGGAAACGTGTTCCCTGTATCTCCAAACCTCCAGTACTCGATTCCTTTGATCACCACCTTGCTCCTCCTTGTCTAACAATCTCTTCAAGCCTTCTCAAGTCCTCTCTCTTGCTTCAGATGCTCACACACTCCCAGGGGATCTTCAACCGGCCAAAAGACGCGACATGACGGCCATAAGATCGTTATATACGATCAGAAATGAAACGGCTAGGGTTCAGCTGAAACAGCGTCGACTCGCCGAGTCCTTACTTGGACTCGTCGAGTCCAGTCGCGTATCTGCGACTGCGACCAAGACATGGCCCTACTCGGCGAGTCATGCACCTACTCGCCGAGTTCCCTCTTAAATGTGCCCAAAAATAATTTAAAGAAATACCTGAAATTCCGGGCTGTTACATAAAGCTAGTAGAAACACTTACCTTGTAGTTGTAGTTGATTGCTTGGAGTTTTAGAGCCTAGCACCAATAGTGTGGATGCCTCAAATGAAAGTCACAAATCACCACAAACTTGGAACTTTGAGAGAATAGTCACTCTTCTCTTGAAATCGGCCCTCACCTCAACATGTGTCAACTAGTGTGATTTCAAGAGCCAAAGCCTCCTTTATATAGTATGGTGGATTAGGGTTACATCCATGTAAACCCTAATACCCATGTCTCTTCATTTCCATGAGATCCATGGGTTAAAGCTCCATGGAGTATCCATGGACTTCTCCATCCAAGCCTAGCCCATTCCAAATAAGCATAAGCCCACACTATATACATATAGAAGCCCATATTTAATTAGTAATATCTTTGATCACTAAATTAATCCTAGATTAATTATAGATCACTACTAATTAAATAATATGATCTTATATTAATATATTAGAACTTATAATATATTAATAAATCATAACTTGTACTATTCTCAAATATTATCCATAAATTGTTCGGGTGAAGTGCAACCCAAATGGACCATGCCGGGTCGGGTCAAGTATATACCAAATATAGTTATGGACTTAGACACTATATCCAACAATGCCCTACTACTCCACATCTGTAGCAAGTCCGACTCATCCCGACTTTTGTGTTCTGGGCGGTCTGTTGAGCCGACACCCTACAGAAATTTGTGGTATGCCCCTTTTCATTACAGTTCTTGCAGTGCATTTTCCTACACTTTCCTTTGTGATGAAAGCTATAGTTGGTGCATTTTGGCAGGTTTCCAACATATGGTCTTGTCGACACTGAGATAGTAGGGATGGTGGTGGTATGGAATGTCACTGTTTGTTGTGTTTTGGTAGGTCCTTGATTTGGGGCGTCGTTGCAGGAACATACTCGGGGCGTCCCTGGTTGTTATTACAATTGGAACTTTCGGTGTCGTTCCCACTTTTGTTTGTGTTGTTAGCGCCGAGGTGTGCCATGACTGGTGTCACGGCGGCTGTTACCGCAATTTGAAATGTTGTAGGGTTTATTTATAGAACTAGTGTTGCACCAGTATGCTGATTACCTTCATGTGTCGGCATGATTCTATTTCACGAGTGGCCTCCTCTGTTCTCAGTTATGTGATGACTGTCCAGGTTGTAGTTGTAAGGGTTCTTTGTCCTATAACGACTATCTCCTTTTCTAAGGAGTGTAGGTGATCTATATTATTCTCTTGATCTGCTTGCCGGTCTATGGGTGCTATGGCCCTAAGTGTCACACCCCAAAACCAAGAACGGCGGAAACGTTCTGGGGCGGAGGACGTCATGTAAAGTATCACAACACAGTAATTGTAAATAAGCAAACAACATCATCCATTGCATTAAATATATAATTTTAATACAAGTGTGTTCTGTACAGTTTTAGACACTAAAAATATAATGTAAATCAAAATAATAATATGATGAGTCTTGAATGCGCTCCATCTTCTCAAAAGCTGGCATCGGTACCTGTCTACTGATGAGCTGAGAATACAAGTTATTTTGAAAGATTTTATCAGCATTAAGCTGGTGAGTTCATAAGTATTTTAGTGTCGATGTTTGTTATCAAAACGTTTGAACCTGTCGTAAGTATAAGTTGTAAAATGTATGTAAGTGTTTGTAAAAGTTTGAAACTCTCAGAAAAACCTATATTTTCTATTAAAGTAGCCTTCTACCAAGGCTTAACTGTTTTGTACGCTCGTTTGTTGTAAAAGTGTGTAATATCCCACGTGTAACTATCATTTAACAAAATATAGTTTGTACATTAATGTTTAAGTGAGGTTATCACTAAAAATATGTAATGGGTAAATCATTGTAGTATTGTAGTTTTGTATTATAGGAACTACTGCTGTACTAACTACCTTAAATCGGATTTATATTAAGGCATTATGTGATAAATTGCACCATACTATCGACTAGTAACAACGACATAATGAATGGTCGTAATAAAGAAAATGACGTTTGGCACCCGCAGACCTGCAGGTCCGGCTGTAGCTAGCAGCAAGGTGTAGGATTGTCAATCCAACGTAGATCTATACACAAACTCACGCTCCCCCTCCAAGATACTCTGGCCACAACTCGAGTCATGACAGTTAAGTCATGCTCTGATTTAAATCACAGTAATTTAAGTATTCTAGTATATGTAATGTAATGTTCCGCGTTCTAGTATAGTTGTATATGTTCTCCTCTTAGTATAGTTGTATATGTTCTCATAGTATAGTTGTATGTGTTCTCATAGTATAGTTGTATATGTTCTCATAGTATAGTTGTATATGTTCTCTTAGTATAGTTGTATATGTTCTCTTCCTAGTATAGTTGTATATGTATGATCCTGTGTTACCCCGATGGTAACTTACTAATGATGTGTCTAGTACGTATGAATATGGAAGTACTTTTATGTCTGTTGGGCTGAAGTTCTGATTGTTGGGCTGAAGTTCTGTTTTGTATTGCGTCTTTTGGGCTCGTAGATTAGCCTAGTATTCTCCAGTTTGGGCCTGTCCAACCGAGAGCCTTTTATGTATAGTATATAAGTTATCGCTTGCATGCATATTAGGTTAAGATTTAAGATTCAAGATTTCTGTTTGAGCGTTTCAGAGTTTACGATTTTGTTCTCTTGTAATCTTCCAATCCTTTACAGTTGATGTTCTTAATCGAGCTCTTCTAAGGATTTTGTTTAATCATTCAACACGTTTGATTCAAGCTGTTTGTTCCTTTTATTGTGTTCTGCATTGTTATTTATATTGTGTTCTTGCAGTTCCATATTCATATACCTGTTCACGATCTAATCGATCTTTATAGATTAAAAGCTATTGTGTTTTTAATCTCATCAATTGGTATCAGAGCTGGAGGCTGTGTAATCGATACACTTCTTTTCTGTGAAAAAGATTTTCATTAGGGTTTTCCGCAATCATCGATATTTATTGAGCCGTCATCTTAATTGACGTATCTTAGTATTTATTGTTTTGCCCTAATCTGCTTTATTACAAGTCTGATCTTTGAACAGGTTATTTCGATCATTATGGACGCAACGCAGTCAAACCCCATTAACATTTCCAACAGCATTGGTTCGACGACAAAGATTCCAATCTTATACACCCATGACTATGAAGTGTGGGCACATCATTTTGAAGATTACGTGATTGGATCGGAGGACAATGGTTTTCTCATATGGGAAGCCATTATCAATGGGCCGTTTTCTCATTCCACGACATCCAGAGTTATTAAGACGCAAAAAGATTACAACGATTTGCTCAAGGACGTGACGAATATTGCGCAGGATGAGAAAGATAAATTCCAGTGCAATATTAAGGCACTAAGGTTGATCCGATTCGCCCTTCAGTCCGACACATTCAGACTAGTCAGCTCATGCACTACGGCGAAGGAAGTGTGGGATAGACTTCGCGAACTGTATTCAACAGACGAAGATCTTGAACACTCCATCCAAACCTTGCTTCTATCTGAGTTTGGAGAATTCAGGCAAGGGGCTGAAGAAACCGTGACCCAGACGTTTGATCGCTTCAATCATCTTCTCAGCAAGATGATCAAACACGACATTGAAAGGAAGCTCATCGAACAAAAGGTTACTTTCTTGAACGGACTGAGATCGGAATGGAGAGAAGTAGTGTCTACAGTCAAAGCCCATGAACAGTTTAAATCATACTCTTTGGCGAAACTGGTGGGTATTCTAAAGTCCCAAGAAAAGATTGTTGTTCAAGAGAAGAACGTGGTGTCCAGTCTTGGTTCGTTGGCTCTCCTATCTAAAAGTAAATCTGTGATGGAGGATGAAGAGCTCAACTTGGAAGAATATGATCTCACAACTGAGGATTATGCCATGATGGTATCCAATCCTAAGAGGTTCATAAAGAAGAGATTCCCCAGCAACAAAAACCGAAACTGGCAGGGGAGTTATAGCTCTGAAAAGGCAAACAGTGAACCGAAGGCTGATGAGTCCAAGAAGGAACCGAAGGCAGATGGCGATTCCGGAGTAAGCTGCTTCTACTGTGGTGGCAAAAACCACTATGCTAAGGACTGTGTTCTTAAGAAGATGGCTGAAAAGGACGATGGAAAGGATGAGGAAGCTGTGCTGCAGAAGAGATTGGATGAGTTGAGGAAGAAAAAGTCTACCGCTAACCCTTCTATTAATGCTCTTATTGTGCAGGGTTCGGTTAATAATGATGAGTTCGGTAGCACCGAAGTTTGGTCTACTGACTCAGAAGACGAAGAAGTGAGGAAGCCTACTCATGGAAAGGCTTATTTGGCTAAGGAGGAAAGCAGTGGTGGAAAGTGCTTCATGGTGTCAAGCGCATCCCAAATGAGGGGATACAATACCGATGGAGGAAGCAAAGAACCGAAAGCGCAAGAAGATATGTGCTTCACAGCCAAACCACTCAGCCAACAGTTCAATGAGCTTGATGAACTGATAAAGAAGGTACAATCTGTTTTTATTTCATCTAAAGTGCCATCATCCTCATATGAGAAAGAACTAAAAAACGTTAACACAAGAATTTCTCATTTAGATAGTAGCTTAACTCAAACTAGAGTCACCAATTCTAACCTGACTGATCAATTAAGCAGGGTGGCGTCGAAGAGTGAGGAGCGGCGTATGTGGATTGAGTTAAAAGAGTCGGAATTAATTAAAGTCAAAGACGAAAACATTTATTTGCAGAGAGACAATTTGAAATTGTTAAAACAACGAAATGTTTTTTGTTTAATAGCTAAACGTTTATATTCCAATATTACTCAACTGCATTTGGACTGTGAGATAGGCAAAAAGATTCACCGTATGATTTTACCATTCCTAGAATTTAAGGAGGATGAAATCGATGCCGAAGCTTACAATTGTGAGAGTGTGATTTCGTCTGATGATGTCAACCCAACTTATCAAATCGGACTGGACAAAATTGAGTCCTTCATCAAATCCAAAGACCATAAAGACATGCTCAAAAATCTGTTGGACGAAAATGATAGACTTAAACTGAGAACCGAAACCATACAAAAATTTGACTCTCTAAATGCCAAAGTAAGCTCAGAAAATAAAATTGATGTTGAAAATGCATCTGAGCTTAACGAGGATGAAAACATGAGTGAAATTTCTGTAGAGGATACGGTTGACTGCTCAGAATTCGTGAAAAGCGAAACTGAAAACCACAAAAATCTTATTTCTGAAAATTCTGTGGAATTCGCAAGATTGTCCCAACAAAAGTCCCCGAAATTAGTAGAAAAGGCTGTTGTCTATCAAAAGGTCAGAACCACTCCGAATCAGGTATACAAAGTGACAGGAGTAACCGAACATCAGACAGCTGAACTCACGGCTATTGTTAACGAAGACAATGCTGATGGCTGTGATGAGTTCTTCTGGGAAGCTCCTATTGACAATGGAAACGAAACCGTTGGCCTATCTGAAAGAACCTCCTGGATGAAGAAAGGGAGATACATACCTGAACCCTTGAACAAGCCTGATAATTTCGGTGAACCAGGCACAAGTGGTACAAAAGACACTCCTCAAGAGGTTGATCATTCAGCAACAGAAGACATTCCTTCAACGCCAACAGCTCGAAGTGAAACTTCATCAGATACTCCTTCCACTTCCTCAGGGCAAACTGAGTCTTCGCCAAACATTCCCTCTGCACCCTCAGCTCAAGGAAAAACTTCTAAAGATCAAAAGGAACCAGCCAAGATGACATCAAAAGCGAAAGCGAACGTTCATCATCAACCTAAACAGATAAGGGATAAAAAGATAGAAAGGAACCTAAGATACAGGAAAAACCTTTCAGTAAGGAAACAATTCTGGCACTCCCAAAATGCATACTATTCACACAAGGACAAGAATCTGAGGTTTGAAAATAATGATAAATCCAACAACCGAAAGCCAAGGTTCGGTTCGCAAGAAGATACCAACCGAAAGCCAAGGTTCGGTTCGCAAGATGATACAAACCGAAAGAAAAGGTTCGGTTCTGAAAAGGAGTTCAACCGAAACCAAAGGTTCGGTTCCAAGAACAACTCCAACCGAACGCAGAGGTTCGGTTCTGAAGTCAAAAAAGAACAAGACTCAAAAGTTAAATCCACCCATGATCAAAAGCAAAAGGGTCACCTAGAGTCATCAGCAAGGAAGACACCTCCATCCAAATCCAAATCCTCTCTTCCTAATTCTTCTTGTTCATCTCCTTCTTGCTCTAACTCTAATTCCATGGGTTCTCAAAAACCTTATTCGTCAGCTGAACAGAAGGGAAAGCAAAAGGTCGATGAATCCAAGCCTGAGCCCAAAGGAAACCAACCTAATCTTAACAAAATAAAAGTTTTCACCATTAAAAGGAAAGATGAAACAACTTTAATTAAAAGAACATATCTTGTTGATATTTCTCTAACTATTCCTGTTCCCATGAAAACCTCACATGAACCCAAGAAACTTTGGGTTCCTAAATCTGCTTAATCTTTGCAGGTTATAAGTGACGAGCAGTTTGACGAAGAATGGTACATTGACAGTGGCTGCTCGCGTCACATGACAGGGAGGAAGGAGGAACTCAGGGAATACAGATCTCTTGCAAATGGTGGCAATGTTAAGTTTGGAAATAACTCTTTCGGCACTATAAAGGGATATGGGATGATAACGAATGGTGATTTTACCATAAGAAAGGTAGCTTATGTGGAAGGACTTCAACACAACCTCATCAGTGTATCTCAGCTTGTTGGAGGTACAGGTCTCAAAGTTTCATTCGATGATGAAGGTTCTGAAATCATAGAGAAAACAACAAAGAAAGTGATTCTGAAGTCAAAGCGTAAGGGTGAAATGTTTCCATTGAACATGAATCCCATCAAAGGAAACCCAGCTATTTGTCTGCTATCAAAGGCTCAATCCGACGAAAGCTGGTTGTGGCACAGAAGACTCTCTCATCTCAATTTCAAAGATATCAACCGACTTGTCACTGGAGGTCATGTTAGGGGTCTTCCATTGCTCAAGTTTGACAGAGAGCATTTATGTGCTGCATGTGAAATGGGAAAGCAGAGTCGTCAAAGTCACCCATCCATTGTTAACACAAAAGTTGTTGAACCACTCGAATTGCTTCATATCGATTTATGTGGTCCTTCATCTATTGAAAGCATCGGTGGTAGCAAGTACATTCTTGTTGTCGTTGATGACTTCTCTAGATTTACATGGGTGTTCTTTCTAAAGCTCAAATCTGAAGCGACTCAAAAGCTAAAAGTGTTTATCAAGCAGATTGAAGTCCAGCTCAAGAAGGTCGTTCGAAACATCAGGAGCGACAATGGTCTCGAATTCAAAAACAAAGAGTTTGAAGAGTTTCTTGCAGAAAAGGGAATTAGTCATAATTTCTCAGCTCCCTACACACCACAACAGAACGGAATAGTCGAAAGACGAAACCGATCCTTATGTGAAGCTGCCCGAACTATGTTAAGTTTCGCTTCCTTACCTCTTTATTTTTGGGCTGACGCTATTTCTGCTGCTTGTTATACACAGAACAGATCCTATCTCAATAAGCGATTCAAGCTCACACCATATGAGATAATAAATAACAGAAAACCCAACGTGAAATTTTTCCATGTGTTTGGCTCAAGGTGTTTCATCTTTAACTCTAAAGAACATCGCAACAAGTTTGATGTCAAAGCTGACGAGGGAATCTTTCTGGGTTACTCACTCACATCCAAGGCGTACAGGGTCCTAAACAAACGATCAAGAAGGATTGAAGAGACATACTATGTGACCTTCGACGATAACTATGTCAAGAAGCTACAGGCCATAGATGACACTGCCGTGGAAATATTTCCTCAAACTGGCCAAGTCACAGTCTCAATCGCCAATTTGTACGAGAATTTTCTGGAACTCTTTGATGAACCGGAAAATGCTTCTCTCTCAGAAGCAGGGGCAGCCGACAACAAAATAGATCATATGAAGCAGATTGTCGAAGATGCTGCAAGAAGAATGCATGAAGGAGAATCGCCTACTGATGAATCTCCAACCAACAATGCTTCAGTCGAGGGGGAGCCAAATCCTCTTGTCGAGGGGGAGCCTAGCTCACAAGTCCAGGGGGAGCCAAACTCTACTACTTCAACCGAAGGTCCTTCATCAACCGAAGGTGCTTCTCCAACCGAAGGTGCCCCTCCAAACGAAGGTGCTTCAATGCCTGAAACTCCAGCACCACAAGACACCCCTGAAACTCATGTTTCTCAAGACTCATCAATTGAGGGGGAGCATGATGATATGACGCTTGATTTCGATAGCCAATCTGAGCCTGAAGAGATGATCAACGCTGAACTAGATCCATCCTTTGATCCGAATTACCCTCCTCTTACAAAATGGACCAGAGATCATCCCATCTCTCAAGTAGTTGGTGATGTATCTGACAAGGTTCTGACCCGATCTCAACTGAAGGCAAAACAGACATCCCTATTCTCAAAAGTTGAGTTTTGTATGTTTAACTCATTTGTATCAAAAGTCGAACCGAAGACAGTGAACACTGCCCTCGATCACTCTGATTGGGTTCAAGCGATGCAAGACGAACTGAATGAGTTTGAAAGGAACAAGGTCTGGCGCCTCATTCCAACTCCTCCAGATGCTTCTTCGTTCAAGCCTATTCTGATGCAGACCTTGGAGGATGTGGACTCGACCGCAAAAGTACAACTGGTGGCTGTCAATTTCTTGATGGGAAGTTGGTCAGTTGGCAATCCAAGAAACAAACATGTGTGTCGCTGTCTACTGCTGAAGCGGAATACATTGCCGCTGCATCCTGCACATCACAAGTGATTTGGATCCAGAGTCAACTTCGAGACTATGGACTCAATATGAAGAAGATCCCTCTATATTGCGACTCTGAAAGTGCAATTAGGATCTGTCATAACCCGGTGCAACACTCTAAAACCAAACACATAGCACTGAGGTATCACTTCATCAAAGATCATGTGGAAGATGGAAATGTCGAAGTTCACTTCGTGAGAACCACTGATCAACTGGCTGACGTCTTCACCAAAGCTCTTCCAGAAGCCTCATTCAATAAAATTTTGCAAGGCCTAGGTATGATGCAATCAGAGTCAGTACCACACACTACCTCTCAATCTCAAACGTAAGAAGCGAAACCAACCGAACGTTCGGGTTCGGTTCAACCATTTCACTCGCTCATTAATTCAAAGGTAAATTTTCTAAGTTGTAAATTTCGTGTGCAAAATTTGTTTTTCTTTATGTAAAAAGTTTTTTTTTATTGCATATCTAAACTTCTTGGTTTTTCAAAATTTTCAAGAACCGAAACCAACCGAAGGTTCGGGTTCGGTTTTTCAAAATTTTCAAGAACCGAAACCAACCGAAGGTTCGGGTTCGGTTTTTCAAAATTTTCCTGAAACGAAACCAACCGAAGGTTCGGGTTCGGTTTTCCAAAATTTTCCTAAAACCGAAACCAACTGAACGTTCGGGTTCGGTTTTCCATTTTTTTTTTTTATCAAAAGTTTTTTTTATCAAAAGTTTTTTTTTCCTTGTCTTATTTTTAATCTTTTATTTTTTATCAAAAGTTTTTATCAAAAGTTTTTTTAATTTTATTTTTTTTTATATAAATTTCAAACATTCCAAAAATATTTTTTTTGTATGTTCGTTTATTTATGGGGATATATTTGCTGAATTACTTAAGTGTCCCTAGAAGCATGCTGCTGTATGTGTCCCAAGCCTCATAAGATTTTGAATAATTGCCTTCACAACTTGGTATACACAAACCTTGTCTTCCCAATAAGGCTAACTTATTTATTCTAATCGCGAGCTACCTCACACTCTTCTCACATGAGTTAAGAGTCTCCTGCTTGGTCCTTTCTTTCATAGCAGAGGTACTATATCTTCTTTCACCATCCCCATTACACTTCTCCATAACATTCGTTTCCTCACTGTAACCCTAGAGACTCTCAGAAACTACCACTGAGGTTTATGGTTACACAACATCTGCGTTTATGATCTTAGTTTCGTGCCACTACGAGCTGAGTGAAACCCAAAATTCAACACCAAAGAATTGACGGTGACAAATTAATTTGATCAAGTTTTTACCAATGAATTGACGAATGTGCCTTCATGAAATCTCAGTTTCTTTTCCTTTTGCGTGGTTCCAATGAAATTGTTACACACCATAACATTTCTTCCCAAGGGATCCAGTTTTAATTTTTTATCTGAGATTTCATTTTCCTCCAAGTCACTTAATAAACAACTCCAACCTACTTGTTCAACAGACTACACTGGTCTCACAAGTACTTTGTTCACATTCGTTCTTATATCAAGAATTGAATTGTTGAATCAAAGCGAAACCACCCTTATTTTATCTTATTAAACGAAGCCTTTCAACATTTATTAATAAATGTTTGATCGTAATTCAACGGGATTCCACACTAACACTTTAAGGTCTCTCTTGATCTTGAAGGAAGAGATTCGTGCCCGGGATCATCAGTTTCGTGTCATAATTGACATCACAGATTATCCTAAAAGAGTTGCTTTATTTCTTTTTCTTTTACACTCCTTGCACGAAAATCCTTGATTTTCAAATAAATTCCGTTACTAATTATTTTACAGGCTGGATAATTAATGGGTGGTTCATAATGAAGTTGTGGTTACCAATAATCCACGTGGGCGTTTTATTCAAAAGACAGCCGTTAAAAAGGGGAAAAGACAAAAGATGCTGACGCGGCGGAAGTTCAAACGATAGGAATTCAAACGACGGTAAAACGCGGGCGCGTGAATTTGAAGAGGCCGCGCTTTTTCTGACACTATTGGATGCGTGTACAATATTGAAGCGTCATCCATCAGGCATTAATGGCGCGTGTGGAAATGGAAACGGTTCCTCTCTCTAAACCGGCGCTTATTGGGCGGCGTGATCCTAGGAATCTGACACTCTCTCTCCTACGTGATCATCGCACGTCCCAACTGTCACCAATCAGTCACTCCAAAACCCTTCCATATTCCCATAAAAGATTTGAATCGATCTTTCTCTCTCCTATCACCTACTATAAAAACCCATCCAGACCACCTTTTACCTCTTTACTGCCCCCATAATTTCCAAAGCAAAACACTTCCAAACTCTCTCCCGGTCATCTTCTTCTCCACACCTGCAACAATGGCTGAATCCTCTTCCGTCCATGCTACTTCTCAGATTCTCCCTATCAGACCTCAACAATGCCTTGTCATTGATCTGAACCCAGAAGCCTATGATCCCTACATGTCGCCGATTATTGAATGCCTCAAGTACTCCCAACTTGCTCCGGCATTGTCCAAGATTGAAACGGTGCCAATGGTGGCTCTTTCTCAGGTCTATGCCACGGCCTACTACGACAAGGGCGTCGACAGGATCTTTTTCGAAGTGGCGGAACACAAGACGTCAATTTCTCGTCCCCGCTTCTGCTCTATGCTTGGGTTTGCCGCTGACCCATCGCGTGTTCACCCGGAGACAATTCCGGTTGGTATGTTCTACAGCATGTTCTACAACATGGGCTACACGGAAGTTCTCACCTCCGTCGCCAGATTCAAGAAATCATGCCTACCGCCCCAATGGAATGGGTTATTTACAGTCCTCTTCAAGGGACTATCAGAACGAAGCTCAGGATCAGACGGGGCCAGTCGTCTGTTTCTGTCAATCATGTATGGGGTCTACAACGGGATCAACCTCGACTACGGGTTAGTCCTTTGGCAACAGCTGATTCAGAGCCTATCTTCCACTTCTCGACACTCTGAAGTGTCGTTGGCCCGGTTCTGGATCCTGATCACAAGATGGGCTATGGACAAGTTCGATGTCCAAACTGCTGACGGTGCACCAATGTCTTCGGTTGGTACGTTCCACACCACGAAGATCATCGTATCAGCTGCATCAAAATTCTCCTTCATTGGCTCTATCCCGGAGTCGATGTATGGGAGTGTGCCATCTGAAAGCAGCTTCATCAAGGCGATCAAGGAGTTAGGGCCATCTGGTCCGAGGGAACTGACTCCGGACATGTTGAGATCAATCCATGATGCCGACAAACCGGGGGTCAGGGGCAAGAAAGCAGACAAGGGGAAGAAACCATCCAAAGCCCCAAAACCTACTCCCAAGAAACGTAAACAACCAAAGCCTGCTTCATCCCCAAAACCAAAAAGGAGGAAGACCCAACCGAAACGGACGCTCGTCCTTTCATCATCCTCTACCGAATCCGAAGGTGGGAGTTCGGGCTCTGAGGAGTCACAAGGAGACGAATCTCCACAAAGAGGCAACACACCTCCTCGTTCCCCAACCCCGGACATGGAACTTCACCAATCCCCAGTTCCTTCCCCTCAACCCACAATACCTATTTCCATTCCCACCATAACCCCCTCTATACCACCAACCTCATTTCCCATACCACCACCAATATTCACCACATCAACCGAAACCCCTCCCGTAACCGAACCTCCACAAACCGAAACCCATACACAACCACCACCCGAAACTAACCCCCCACCCACTCAACCTGTACCAACCAAACCTATAACACCCCCAGCTTCTCCACCACCTCAATCTCCCGAAGACGCCTCCGATGGCGATGATCAATATCTCGGTGGTCACAACCTGAACTTTGATTCGGTCTACTATAGTCCGTTTCAAGTTCAAAGTGATGAGGAGGATGATGCTCCTGTAACCAAGAAGCATCTCCGTGAGCTAAACGAGAAGGTTGATCAACTTCTCGCCTCCTCTTCCAATCAGCAGTCGTCCTTATCTGAAGCTGCCCTTCAGAGGATAGTTGATGCCTTCTCTAGGGCTCAACATGACTCAGTGGCCTCTGCTACTGCTGCTATAGATGCCTCCACCCGAGCTTGTGAGGCAGCGACCGAAAAAGTCGATAAACTATTCCATGACGCTACAATCCTGCTGCAGTCCATGCAGGAAAGCGCCGAAGCCAACAAAACAACACTGGAACCTCTTGTTAATCAATTGGCCCAGTTTGTGAAGACGGAGTTATCCTCGTTCGCTACCCTCAGACAACACCTTAGCGACGACAACTCGGCACTCCGTGCCTCCATTGAAGCCCGCCTGGCAAAGCTACAAGAGGATCTTGCGGCTGAAAATAAATTGATGGACGTCCTGGCGAGTAAGACCACTGCCCTCAAGGTCAAGAGCACCCAACTTTCCAACTCCGAACAACAATTGGAGGCTCTTCGATCCGAAAGGGAAATAATCAAGACGTGTGTTTCGGATGTCCACGCCGCTCTGTCAAACATCCTGGAAGCACACGACCCCATTCTGAACCACTCGGTGAGGCGTACCCTCGCTGAGAAACTCTCTCCGGCCATGGCTCTCTTAAGTAAACTTGAAGGCCTACCCAGTTTCGTGTCCATTCCGAAACAAGGGGGAGATGAGAAGAAAGGATCGAAACCACCTCCTTCCTCAAATGCAACTCACACAACCGAACCACCCCCAACTGGTTATGCCTCGGGTTCGGGTGTGAAGGACAAAGGCAAAAATATGGCAGAGGGAGGAGATGAAGATGAAGATGAAGATGAAGACAAGGAGACTATTGCGGACATGTTAAAGAGGAAAAACAGTCGCAATACTGATGACGATGTCAGTCGTGTGGCACGTGAAGCTGAAGAAGCCGAACGTAAACAAAAAGAAGCCAACGATCTCCTTGAGAGTCGAAAGCTGCTCTTCCCTGCCTGGACCAGGGATCGACTGATAAAGGAGGCCATAGAGACCCCAAGTATACTATGGCTCGAGCCGGTGATATCATTCGACTGCATCAACTCGGTCGATTCGCAATTTGATATGCCGCTGACTCGAAAGGCGTTCATCTTCCACGCCTTCTCCAACATTTACGAAGTCCCGCATCCGAACGATGAGCTTGACAGGGAGCTCATTGACTTTTATCTGGAGGCCGCTCGCCCTCAATACCTTACATGGAGCGCCCAGAAGATTGTCAGTGTTCGGGTGATGAAGCCGTTTGCCGTGGGGAGATTCACCAACGTCAAGTTCAAGCTTATCCGAGGATCTGCAAGAACTGCTCACATGATCTCTCTGGCAGATCTGCCCAATCTGAACCCTCAAGATTGGATAGTCTTGTACAACATCTTGCTGACAAACGAAGCCGAATATAGTCCTATCTTGGACCATGTCAAAAGGATGCTGGCATGCTACATCATGGAGGTGGCCCTTATGGATCAGGAGGTTGCCACAGTGTTTAAGAAGAAACCGAAAGTCAAGCCTGTGGGATCGGCCAGTGATCTAAACACGATGAAAATGGGCAAGATTGATTCGAGGCGAAACTCTGTGATGTTCACCAGAGCCGAAGGACAGAAATGTCTGTTCGCGTTAGCTGACAAGCACCTCTACACCACTCCCTGCTTGGAACACGTTCTATCTATCGTCAAGCGGTGCAAGGACAATTCGGCTGATGACATCAAATATTTTGAAGATATGATCAACTGGTACATCCGGTTTAGACAGACCATCCTTTCCATAACCAAGTGTCTGTTTAGTACCGTGAAGAAAAAGGTACCGGCTTCAGCTGCCGGCCCAAGTACGAAGTAATGGTCTCGCTCCAAATTGACGCAAAGGGGGAGATTGTTGGGCTGAAGTTCTGATTGTTGGGCTGAAGTTCTGTTTTGTATTGCGTCTTTTGGGCTCGTAGATTAGCCTAGTATTCTCCGGTTTGGGCCTGTCCAACCGAGAGCCTTTTATGTATAGTATATAAGTTATCGCTTGCATGCATATTAGGTTAAGATTTAAGATTCAAGATTTCTGTTTGAGCGTTTCAGAGTTTACGATTTTGTTCTCTTGTAATCTTCCAATCCTTTACAGTTGATGTTCTTAATCGAGCTCTTCTAAGGATTTTGTTTAATCATTCAACACGTTTGATTCAAGCTGTTTGTTCCTTTTATTGTGTTCTGCATTGTTATTTATATTGTGTTCTTGCAGTTCCATATTCATATACCTGTTCACGATCTAATCGATCTTTATAGATTAAAAGCTATTGTGTTTTTAATCTCATCAATGTCTATATATGTATATTTGATATATAATTAATACTGAAACGACCTTCGGATGGTCATCTGAAATCCCACCAGACCACATCCAAATCGAGAAAAAGGAAATAGGGCGGATGGCCTTCCTAAGCCCTTTAAACATTATTTATACATCTAAACATATATGGGCATGCAATTTATAAGAAGTAAAAGCATAAATAAGATTTTATAAGACATTTGAACCATAAATGTTATTTCAAGAAAAGATCGACTTGATGTCAATCTATAAAACAATTTGAAGGCATAAGTTTGATAAAACAGTTTAAGTATAAGGAACATTTGTTTGAATCACAGTTGTAAATGAGTTTGAAAAGTAAAAGAGTTTGTAAGACATTTTGAAGTAAAATAGTTTGATAGACAGTTTGAACAGTGATAAAATCATTGGTTTCCTAGTTATTAATCACATGTGATTAAATGCAATCACATGTGATTGAAGCAATAACTATAAGTGTTTGACTTCTATTCCTCCCCATAAAGTATTTAAAACATTTAAAATCATTTCAAAGGTTGATTAAAGGGGTATGAACTCACTTGTGGTCAGCTGTTTGAATTGCAGTGTCGGATACCGTGCTAGGTGGCAAACAGAGACTTGTTTACACGCACGAGCCTAGTTATCATATAATAAGCATATATATATAACTAATTAGCCAAATAATAACTTAATAAAATAAGTTGGGACACTTAGGAACATGAAAACATTTTGCATAAATGTTATAGGTCCTAAGGGTTGCATCTAAGTCGATACGGGACAAGGCAAAGGGGTTTGAAGCACCAAATGACCATGTATAATAGTTTACCACCCAACAAACCCCACGTTTGGAGTTTACGACCGTGAACCCATGAGTTTACGGCCATGAACTCCTCATTTGGTGGTTTTGGGTGTTTTGAAGTGCTATCTTAATCCTAGAATTAGCCTAGCATTGTTGGAATAATCCTTGAAGTAGTTTAAGGCCCTAGAATGCTCCATAGAGGAGTTTACGGCCTAAAGACCATATCTCCTAGAGTTTACGGCCGTAAACTCCTATGGGGTGTTGGTTTTAATTCTTTTAAGTCACTTGAACAAGTAGGATAGCTTCTACGTTTTTGTCTAAGGCTAAAGGGGACATTAGGCACACATTTGTGCCTTCACTTGGAGTTTACGGCCCAAGTGATGTTCCTTGGCCGTAAACTCCCTTTAAGGGATGGTTTTGATATCATTTACTCCCCATTCAAGTTACAAGTATCAAAGGGTAATAGTCTTAAAGCCTTAGGGGTGTTTAGGGTACACTTTGCCCTTGAAAAAGGGGTTTACGGCCCAAGAGCATATCCTTGGCCGTAAACTCCTAAAACTCTATGATTTTGGAGTGTTTTGGTGTCCAAATTAGCTACAAGCATTAGAGGGTAAATGTCCTAATCCTTAGGGGTGATTTAGGGCGCTTATAGCCCTTAAAAAGGGGTTTACGGCCCAAGAGATATCCTTGGCCGTAAACTCCTATAACTAGTGGTTCTTGATTGATTTCTAGCCTCTAATGTTTATACATTAAGTCCTTAACTAGTTATCTAACAAGGAAACGGGACTAGGTAGCCTTAAAGCTCCATTTTGGAGTTTACTCCCCAAGAACGTTCTTGGGCTGTAAACTCCCGGATCTTGCATTTTAGACATGTAATCTATGTTATAAAGCATAAAACAAGTAATAAAACACATCTAGCAAAGTAGACTCACAATCTGGGATGAAAACCCGAAGATCCGTCAGAGAGAGAATGACTTTTCTCTAGTTGGATTTGTGAATAATGAATTAATTTAATTCAGAAATCTATTTATAGTCGTTAAATATTTTGGCAGAAAATATTTTTATTCTAGAAGTTGGACTATAACATTATGAAACTTGGAATGTTCAAATTTCGCAAACCCAGGAGCATCCACTCTCCTGATATCTCCTTAAACGTAGACCCTAATGTATACAAACTCATTCAGAAAAGTCTGAAAATCACTGAAACTGGATTGGCTTCTATTGAATAGATATTGTTCGTACAAATGGAAATTTCGGGTTGTCACACTAAGTACGGTGCAGTGAGTTTATGTCGGTTGTCGATCATCGGTTGTCCTCTCCAGTCTATATGTGTGGCTAGGTAGTTAATTACGGGTTTATTGAAGGTATCTCCCGAACTTCTTTCTCCATCTGGTCCCTTCTCGGAAATCTTCTTCCTCGTATTTCATCTATTGGTACTCTTCGAAATCTTCTTCTGGGTCCTTCTTGATCCATCTATTGGCTTCGGTGGAAGGATAGTAGGGGTCTATGTGGAGATGAAGTCTAGCTGATATGCCTATGCGAGAATAGGGGTAAGAAGCATATGAAGAATCTAAGTGTGTGGTTCTATTGTAACGCAAAATGCTCCTACAGTATTTTAAATTTGTATGTTAAAAGTTTTCTTTGTATGGTTTGTTGGTAAGTTTTAGACTCGTCATCCACTACGACCATTCATCGGCATACGTTGGTCACCTCTTGGATAAATATAGTTGATCAGGCTATATTCATCCCGGACATGATTACATACGCCGAGGCTTACTCGCAGTGTTTAACTTATCTTAATACGTTTTGTTTTGTTGCCAATATGACTCCTTACTAGTATGTTTGTATGCACTTACATTTTTCGTGAAATCTCGGTCCATTCTTGGTCCTTCTATGGTTGCCTTGTGTATACAGGTCATATACAGTCAAGATTAAATAATTAGTCGAATAAGTGATCTTACCTTATATCCACATCCAAACAAGGAAAAGGAAGTAAAGTGAAAATCTCAAATTCTAATTCTATAAAGCTATTAGTATATATAACCTTAACGTATACACTTAGCAAACATAGACTTAATAGCAAAGGACCCCTAATGTTCCTGTTTTGAAATTGTTAAGTCAGAGAGTTTTAGTCCCTATGTATTTATAGTTTGTATATCTTATGTGGTTTGATTTACTTAGCTCACTATAAACAATGCTCTGATACCAATCTGTCACACCCCCAAACCGGAACGGCGGAAACGTTCGGGGGCGGATGACTTCATGTGGTAACGTAACAAATGAATACATAGTAAAGAAAGCGATACAACCATCATATATATAATTAAACGTTTACATTGTTAAAAGGTACATGTTCAAAACCAATTACAATATGATGCCAAAATATGAATTTAAACTGGCGCCGCAGCGTCCCTTCTTCAAAAGCTGTTTGTTACCTGTAATTACTGAATCCCTGGGACATACAAGTAGTTTTGAAAGAGTAGATCAGCATTTAAGCTGGTGAGTTTCATAAGTATTAAATGACAATGTTTGTATGAAATGAAATGTTTTGTTCTTTTTTTTTGCTTCTAGAAAATCCTATATTTTCTACTAGTATAAATGTAGCCTTCTCTCAAGACCAATGTTTGTTTCTAAAAATGTATGTAAGTATAAAATTTCCAATACGTCTGAAAAACCCCATAAATCAATGTGTTTTCAATACTCCATGTGAGTTTTATAACCATGCTATTGACTAGAAATGCCTATACACAACGTTCTTCAGGCGTTGGAATGTTCTGACGTTTGTCACCCCAAATGGTGGACTGTAGCTAACAGTCAGGGCGCGGGTTGTCAAGCCCGTATAGATCTATACACAAACACCATGCTCCCCCTCCAAGGGATTCTGGTATATAATATAGGACTTGAAATGCGTACTCGAGCGTACGTGAAGTTGATGTCTCACAAAACTTAGTATTAAACAAATTTACATGAAAAAATGTTCGTTTGTTCTTGTATATGAAAGTAAACTTCTTGAAATAGTCTTTCTAGTATGTAAAAGTTTGTAATGCTCTCGTAAACTATACCAATTATAGTTTTCTAAAAACATGTCTCGTTTGCATAGTAATCCCTAGTAAAATGTTCACTTGTTATGAAAAGTGTAATTTTTGATGTAGAAGACAAGTTTGTAAACAAAACATATATATGTATATTTTCGATGTAGAAGACAAGTTTGTAAACGAAACATATATATATGTATAAATTTTAAAAGATGATTTGGTATGTTTCGTAATTGTTGTTCATATCTTACGTTTTTATTAGAAACTTTGCATGAAATAATCCTTAAGTTTGATACTAAAGACCTTTTTGTACTTATCACTTTTGTAAAAATGGTAATTAAACATATTTAAATGATTGTGTTTTAACTTCCTTAATGTATAAACATTGCTCAAAAATGTTAGAAGGTGTTAATAAATCTATAAACCACTTTTGATAGTTTTACCCTTTACTGTCCCTGTTTTTAGAAAACTCATAGAAACATCCTCGTAAGTCAAAAACTAAATCCATCACTTCTGAGAGTTTATAAAATGAGTCTACTTTGTTCCTAATTTTTATTATGATTTTTAGTGGTCTCAAACTAGTGTGAAAATGAACATCTTCACAGACTAGTCCGAAATCACTTCTGAAATGACAGGCATTTTTATAAAAGTCACCAGCAATTGTAGAAAAATCGTATGAACGCGTGCGAGTAGTCATTAGAAAGGTATAAACTTGAACTATTTGTATTTTGTACAGTTTTGAAAGATATTAAGTTTAAGATGGTCAAAACAGTCCGTGAACAGGACTCAACTTTTCTGTAGAAAGCTGTCATTTAAATTTAAGTTATGTTTAGTCTTCTAACTTGTATTCCCCCCCTTAAGACTTGAATAAAACATGAAAATGTGGGGGTATGAACTCACCTTATGTGAATACTTGAAGAATGGAAGGTTGAAGATGAACTTTTGGTTGTTGGTTTGATGCTCCAAAACAGCCACTCTTTTGGCTATGTTGCTGTCACGAAATTTCACAGCAAAAGAGCAAGAAAAAGGGTAGTTTACTCACTGTTTTGAATGAATAATTTTGAGTATCATAACAAGTAACTTCCAGGGGTATTTGGTGGTAAAAATATCAAGCAAAAGGAAGGTGTAGATGGGTGAAATGGTGGCTGATACACAAAAGGGACAACAGCCCTTTAGTTCATGGTTTTGATGGCTTTGGAAGCAAGTTCTTGTGCTTGAAAATGAGATGAAGGTTGAGAGTAATTCCCTGGAGTATTGGCTGGTCAAATGAGGGTAAAATGAAGAGGAAATTTCGTGGATATGAAGGAGAAAAGAGTGGAAGAGGATAAGGGGACAAAACCTAGACTAGCTTGTGATGGGATGTGAGTTTAAGTGATGTGATCTTGTCTAGCCACTTACTTGGGTGGTTTCATAGAGATAGAGTTAGTAACTAACTAACTACTAGTTAATTAGTTAGTTAGGAGTTTTAGTTAGGGAGAGGGAAGGTCTTAATCTCGAAAATTAGAAGAGGGATTAATAAGCATTCTTAGTAAAATGTCTTAAGTGGTTAAGCACTTATTAGTTAAGTTGGCACTTATCTCCACCAATTCTCTTATCTTAATTGATTTAGACATCATAAAACTTACATTAAATCACTTTAATTCATGACCCATAACTAGTCATTCACTAGATAATAATACATATATACAAATACATACATGTATACTTAGTATAAAATAACAATGTAGTTTTTGTGTATTTGAACTTTAATGTTTATGATTTATTCTTTTTATTCAAAAAAACTTAAATACATTCTAATTATACCTTATAATAATTCATTTTATATTTTAATTTATTTAAATATAAAATTTATTGACCAATGTATAATTTCGTGACATTTAACCGGTTAACCATATCGTTAAACACATTTTGTCACTTTGGTTCGTATATTTGTCAAATTTAGATCCTCCAAAACTATTAAGCACATGTTTTACACAAAACCTAACTTAATTATCAACTAGATACATGTTGATACAAAAATTAAGTTTGTTGCGTTCAAATGCTGTTATATGCTAATTTCCACAAACCGGTGATGGTTCGTAGTCATACATCATAACGAAATTATCATTAGTTACTTGTTTAATATTTCACAAGAACTTATTTAAATAAAAGAGGTTAAATTCTTTCAACCATTCTTGATAAAATACTCATATTGTTTAATAATCAAAACATAGCATCGTACGATCGTTCCTATTTTTACCAATTGTTACAATGAGGCCAATGGGTGGGGGTTAAGGAGCTTAAATAGGGTGCAAAACCGCAAGATTAGGGTTTCACTCAGGCCAAGCTACTCGTCGAGTTGAGGGCACTTGACTCGCAGAGTGGGCTGTTCAAACCCCACGCATAATCTACCCTCCACTCGAAGAGTTAGTGCCACGAACTTGTCGAGTCCCTCTGTCGAAATAAATAAATAAATGAGTTAAATGCGTACCAGGAACTAGGCGTTCCAATAACTCGAATGTCCATATCAACTCTTACACGATGAGTTGGGCCCACTTACGTGTCGAATAGGCCTTTCAACTTGCACAAAATCCTAAAGTCCCACATCTAGGAATTTGGGTGTTATAATTCTCCCCCACTTTAATTAGATTTTGCCCTCGAAATCGATCTTTATCAACACATCGATCGAAATGAAACCCGAGAAGCACCACCGGAAAATCTCATATCATACAACGATCTCCCTCCTAAAACACCCGAAACAAAAGAGGAACTCCCAACCGAAGAAGGACGGACCCCTCTGCCATTGTAGTGCCAACTCTGACTCTCTAGAACCTGAAAACTATAGTGTTCTGTCTCCTCGATAGCCCGCCCATGCAGAATATCATCATGTAGATCACTAATCAAATAACAAACCTTGATAAACACTTCCAACTCTGATTATCTTGTTGGGACTAATGGGAACAAGTCGTTAGCGAATAATTAGCTGCAGATCACTCATGACTGACATACTAATCGATCTAGATCATAACTCAAAAGGAACGGAGGGGTCACATCCCACCAAGTATCAACTGTTGGTACCGTTATCAGAACCAATCTGAAGAATGAATCTCAATACTTCTTCGTCAGCCACTAGAAGAATGACCATGCCCGGTTGGAAATATCCTCCTGTATCCATAACCACAATCCCCGACTCACCTTCAAATGTCCCTTCCAACTTTGCGTACCAAATCAACTCCCGACCTAATATTTGAACCTTCGAGGCCACCTTAACATATCTGGCAATACAACTTCATAGCTCTTCTATCTAGCCAAGTTGTCTCAACCAATCATACTGGGCTCACAATCACCAAGTTTTCTTTACCCAAAGCAATTACTACAACCGAATTGAAGTCGCACCTGACCCCTAACCTCTGCCGTCTACTATTTGCTAATTCATGCATATCATGCATGGTTCTCCTCAAACAAACGAACTGATGCATCGTGGTCTAAATCATCAGATGGGAAACATCCCCGTTCACAATGAAATCCATCTAAAAACCACGAACTCCCAACCTACCCATCATGTACACAGCTAGAGCCTAAACTCAAGCACAAAAGTTTTGCCCGAAACAGAATTGGAACCACCCGTATCCAATCTAGTAGTCAACTCATGACCCTTGTTCCACGAACCTACACATGCATTACACCTAGATCCTTCCGATTTGCGATAACCCCTCCCTAACTCAAAATATATAAGTTCCCGACCATTTCTGAGACCCCATTCTCGCCCCGGCTCCGGCCACCAGGTTGCCACAGAGTCAATTGGCAAGTCTACCCAGGCCTAAGAACCCCACTGAGTCAGACTCTACTAGTGAATGCTATGGCTCCCCGCAGTCTTACAACACTCTCTCACTGACTACTGAGTGCTACAGCTCCACGTAGTCTTACGATACCCTCTCTCTCTCTCTCTCACCAAATCATGAATGCTACGACTCTCTGTAGTCTTACAATAGTCTCTTACTAACTCGTGATTGCTACGGCTCCCCATAATATTGCATACTCTTTCTTAATGACTCGTGAATCCTACGACTCTCCGTAGCCTTACGATACTCTCTCTCCTACTGACTGGTGAATGTTACGGCTCCCTGCAGTATTATGATACTACCTCTTACTGACTCGTGAATGCTACGGCTCTCTGTAGTCTTACGATACTATCTGTTAGTGACTCGTGAATGTTGTAGCTCTCCGTAGTCTTACAACACTCTCTCACTCGCCATGGGCTCATCCCACGGTTTTTCCCTGACTATCCTAAGTGATTACTCCCACCCGGATCCACTCAGTCTCTTATCACTCCACAATCTCATCATCAAGTCATTACCATACTGAGTTCACTAACTCATGCTCTATGGTCTAGAATAGATAAGTACACACACCTACCCAGATTATGCATCTCCTTGTAGGCACAACACTTTCCCTCAATACAATTTATGCTCTTGGATAATCCCTGTCTGGCAACAATTAACTGATGGTCTCACATCTAGAAATATAGTCACTTGATGTTCCACTTGCCGTCTGAAAAACCCAAGTCTCATAGTAATCCAACAATTTAGGGCATCATGCTCGGATACCTCAATACACCATCACCGAATCTCATGATGTCTTGCCACGAACACTAATCTTCTACTGACACAACTCGAAACCTTGAAGTACTCCCAACTCACAATTGGCAGCACGGAGGAATCCTCAATGACTAAGAACACGCTGATGACAAACCAAAACCCCATCCTCTACTAATCATGCCCATGTGAAACTACTCACACCGACTTTGAAGCTGATTGACAAATCAATTGCTGCCCTTCCCAGAATACATATAACAATGTATACGTCGAACTATGAATCTCTCAACCATCAAATATTGACCTCAACAACCCAATCGTCTTGAAACTCAAACATTGGCACACCCGAAGAAACACGAACCATAATTAGATTCCTGTCCAACGACCATCTTCCGTGAGGACACTCATTCTCTCCTGAGCATATGTAGCATGAATCATCTCGCTTTGTACGTTGCCTTGACTACCATATCACCCTAGTCTCATACATTTGGATCGTGGATCCCCATAACCTAAACTTCTTTACCACTTCAGATTAAGGATCCTCCCCGCATAATACCCAGATTTCCCCCACTTAGGGTTCGAACCATCGTCCATTGACACACCAACATACCACAACTTAGACTGGCTTACCAGATGTAACATTCCTGACTCATGGAACGTACACGCAACACTCGATGTCCTTCAAGATAATGACCAAATAACTCCAAGTATTAAGAATCTTAGATGAAAACCTCGGAATCCTCCCAATGTGACTACCTCTAGGCACCCCTAAATCTCATACTGACACTATACCGGACATCTCGACTGTCCCGAATTAGTTACGACTCTCAACCAAAAAATAATGAACTATCACACACACCTCATCTCTGATTCCTCAACCAACATTCCATCGTATGAAATATCATAGAAGCAAGAGGCCTTACTCTCACAGTCAATATACAACATAACCAACAAGGTCCGACACCCTGTTATACTCCTTTTGATTACCTAGAACTGCCGCTAAAATATGCCTTACAATACTGAACTAAGGCATATCCTTGTCCTCATCCATCTTAGTCCCGACTGATGACTCTCTTATGGTATAAGAAATACCTCGTAGCAGACATACTACAAAATACTCCGGTGAAAATATCGCAACTATATGCTACTCCATAGGGTTTACCTCCAAACTCTGAAATAGGAAGTTTGTTATCTCTTTCGCTCCACACGGGAAGCAAAAATAGTGTAATACTCGTCACAGAAAGTGTCATCTCAACCATTGGTCGATCACTCAATCCAGACCGCAATCTTTCACAAGGCATGATCCCCGCTTTTCCTTGAGTCCTGCGACTCCAACTGGCACCTCACCTATCAAACCCCTCGGGATATAAACTCAATTCTCTTCGCAAGGTATACTCCATTGAAGCTCGACCGACCTAGCCCTCTGGCCCCACAATTCTACCATGTCCACTCTCAGTTTGAACAATCATAGTGGGACAAAAATCTGCTATGAATCATGGTACCGGAACCATGTTATCTCCCCTCAATCTGCTATTTAGAACCTCTGGAGCTCTCCCTGTTTCGAGTATAGGTCCTCTGCTTTTAGTAGTATGGCCCCATACTACCTGCCACATCCACCCATACTTTCCACATGGATTGTCCCATATTTCCTAAGTAGCTGCTTAACCTCCTCGATTACCAATCTCATTACACATGCTCGCTCTCCAGCGAATACTCACCTCTAAACAGTGTACTAATCACACTAACATTTCTCCTTAGACTCTCCTAGGTTTGATAGGTTTTGAGCATTCTAACACTTCCTAAGTGTACATGCAACCCTAATAACCCTGGATCTATGTTTGTCTAATTATCAAGCAAAGTTGATTTCCAAAGCTATGATCCAATCTAGCATACATGGGGAACAATTTTAACTTAAATAATAGATAGAACTACATACCTTGTTGTTGTAAATGTTCCTTGAAACCTTGTGAGCCTAGCACCCCAAGTGTGATGCCTCAAATGCTTCACACAACACCAAATGCTATGGAGTAAACTTGGAGAGAAAATATAACACACTAAAATCGGCCAAGCCCTCTTGTTTCACTAGTAGTGTCGATTTTGGGATAACACATGAGCTTTATATAGTGTTGTCACATCTAGGGTTACACCATGTAAACCCTAATGTGTCATGACTCTTCATTTCCATGACCCATGGGTTTGTAACTCCCATGGAGCCTCCATGGAGCATCCAATGGGTTTAACCAAACTTGATTATCCATGGAGCCTCTTAGCCCCCTATATAAGTGATGGATGATTTACATAATCAACCCATATATTTAATTAGTTATCTTTTGATCACTTAATTAATTCTAAAATTAATTCTTGATCAATCTAATTAAATAATATTATTAATATATTAGAACTTATAATATATTAATAATCACAAGTGTTATTTCTCTCATTTAGTCTATCTAATTGCATGGTGCCATGCAACCCAAATGGACCATGTCGGGTCGGGTTAAGTACATACCAGAAATAGTTATGGACTTAGACACCTTATCCAACAGTCACCCACTTGGATAAGTCTAATAACTATAACTGCAAGTATGACTTCAGGAACCGATCGACAATCGTAGCTCTTTTCAAGGTTTCTTGGAACTGAGAAGATGATGGTACGCCATTTCAGATAAGGGATCATATAATCCTCTGTTCTAGATATCAGCCGGACAAACACATGGAACATAGTCTTGCTTCTTGTCCTACAGTTTGTTTCCCGATTTCTGATTTGTTTGACAAAGAACTTAATTGAACACATCAACTTAGTTTTGACCGGGCCCGGTACATAGGTTAAAACAAAATCATCGAGGGGCCCAGATATCAGCTTCTAATCCAAGAAGGAACAGATAAACTCTGACTCATATGCTTGTTCTACTACTTGTTAAATTACACACAAACACACGTTTTATAACATTGAGTTACCAATGCGGTTTCGTACGTTCAATGCATAACTAACTCATAGTTAACAAGTCATATCTCTAGGTTTGAACACTTATATTATATTACCGTCTCGCGATCACTCGAAATAAAATTCCATGAAGTGATGCCAACGAGCGTGGGTTGAATCCAATACTCAGAACTTATGAGCACTCATGAATGTTGAGGCCATGTCCAACATCTTAGACCTCTACAACCAACTCATGACAGTCTTACTGATGGGTTTTAGCCATAAGAACTTTCCTATGTGCGCATGCAAAACCCTAATGCTTGGATCTAGGCTTTCTAATTAAACATGCTTTGATTCCAAGACTTCTAATGGCTAATTAGGTTAAATAACAACATTGAAACAGATCTAGAACCATACCTTTGAGTTCCTTGTTGATCTTGTGGTCTTGGAGCTTCTAGAGTCACAAATGTCACTCCTCTGATGGCTTACAAACACCAATAGCAAGGAAGATGATTTAGGAGAGAGGAGAGAGGAGGAAATCGGCCAGGGTTTTCTTACTTTAGGAGAGGTGCCGATTTCCCTTGCCCATGGGATCTATTTATACTTGTAGACTCCTTAAGGGTTACAACCTAAACCCTAATTGGATAATCTTCTCTTAAGGCTATCCAAATCCTTTCCTTAGATAAGCCATGGACGAATTTAGCTATCCTTTAGCTTCTAGAATTCGTCCCTAGTATATCTATAAGGATTTTCAGTCTAAAGCTTAACTATCAAACAATTGACAGTTTATACCCCTTTATTTAATTAACCTCTTTAAGTCACCAAATTAATTCTAATTAATTCTATGACTTATATTAATCAAATAACAATATATTATTCTTTATATTATTCTCATAATATACTAATAATATTTACTCTCTCATATTAAATCATCCTATCAAGATGCTATGGTGAAGGCAACCCAAAAGGACCATGCACAACCGGGTCAAATACTTGCCTAATATAGTTGCAGCCTTAGACACTATTCCAACAGTCCCCCACTTGGATAAGTCTAGTAACTATATGCACAAGTACAATTCGGTTTGCAATCGTATCTCTCAAAGACGCTGTCAAACTCTGATCTAATCAATCTTGTCCTTTAGATAAGGGATCGTACAGTCCTCTGTTAGATATCATGCTGACAATCCTATGGAATGGTTAGTCAAGCATTTACGTTTCTCGATCTCTGGTTTATTTGACATAGAACTTAATCGAACACATCAATTTAGTTCTGACCGGGCCCGGCACATAAGTCAAATCAAATCATCGAGCGGCCGAGATATCGCTTTTACCTTCTTAGATAAAAGTTACAAATAAACTTCGACTTATATGCATTTACTTATTCATTAACCAACTATACACAACAATGCATTTTATAACACCGAGTTACTGATGCGTTTTCGCGTTATCAATGTACAACCAATTAACAAATAACAAACCATATATCTAGGTTTTAAGACTATATGATATTATCGTATTGCGATCACCCTTTTATATCTTATTCCATAAGGTGACTCCAGCAAGCGCGGGTTTGTTCCAATGCTCAAAACTAGTTCATAAGCACTCATGAATGTTGCAGCAACCCTTTGCTATGTCTAACACCATTTAGACATTCTACACACCAATTCACGACAATCTTCATTCATATCTACTTCCAACATATGAACGATTGTGGACCATTTGAACAATTTCTATTATTCCTAATAAACTCAATTATTATGGAAGTCAAAACATGCAAAGTGAAACAATAGTTAAACAATTAACATAAGATAGTAACATTACTCATAAATAAAACTCCTTTATTTAATCATCAAATGTTAATTACATTTATCTATTACACGTTTCTAATACTATCTAATCTATGCTAATATCATCCTTCAGCCCAATACTCCTAGCATGCTGCAAGTGCTTAACCCTACTTAGTCCCTTCGTAAGCGGATCTGCTGGGTTATCTTCTGATGATATCCTCTTCACTACGAGTTGTCCTTCTTCTACACGATGTCTAATGAAGTGATATTTTCTGTCGATATGTCTTGATCTACCATGATCCCTCGGTTCCTTGGTCAAGGCAACTGCTCCTTCGTTAGCACATAAAATCTCCATGGGCTCCTTTATGGCAAGTACGACTCCAAGATCACCGATGAAGTTCTTTAGCCATATCGCCTCCTTCGACGCTTCACTCGCTGCAATGTACTCTGATTCGCACATTGAATCAGCTACGGTCTCCTGCTTGGAACTCTTCCATGTCACTGCTCCTCCATTTAGGGTAAAAACCCAGCCCGATTGTGAACGGTAGTTGTCCCTGTCGGTCTTAAAACTGGCGTCACTATACCCTTGCACCTTCAAGTCATCACTCCCTCCGAGGACTATGAACCATTCCTTCGTCCTCCGAAGGTACTTAAGGATATTCTTTACCGTAATCCAAAGTGCTATGCCAGGATTCCCTTGATATCTGCTAACCATGCTCAAAGCGAAGGCTACATCAGGGCGAGTGCAAGTCATCGTGTACATGATTGAGCCAACTGCGGAAGCGTATGGTACTCGGCTCATTTCTGCTATCTTAGCTTCGGAACTCGGACTTTGAGTCTTACTCAACTTGGCATTACTTTGTATCGGTAATTCTCCCTTCTTCGAGTTTTCCATACTAAAACGTTTTAGTACCTTCTCTAAGTAAGTGTTCTGACTAAGTCCAATTAGTCTCTTACTTCTTTCTCTTACTATCCTTATTCCCAAAATGTAAGAAGCCTCTCCAAGGTCCTTCATAGCGAAGCACTTCCCGAGCCAGGACTTAACCTCCTGCAGAGTCGGGATGTCGTTTCCTATGAGTAATATGTCATCGACATATAGAACGAGGAAGCTTACTATACGCCCACTGGCTTTGACATATACACCAGACTCGTCTTCGCTTCGTACAAATCCAAACTCTTTGACTTTCTCGTCGAAGCAAAGATTCCATCTGCGAGACGCTTGCTTAAGTCCATAAATGGACTTCTCAAGCTTACACACTCTATTTGGATGCTTCGGATCCACAAACCCCTCGAGCTGAGCCATGTAAACATCCTCAGCCAACTTGTCGTTAAGGAAAGCGGTCTTGACATCCATTTGCCAAATCTCATAATCATGAAATGCGGCAATAGCTAGCATCACTCTAATAGATTTAATTTTCGCAACTGGTGAGAAGGTCTCATCATAGTCAACTCCGGGAGTTTGAGTAAAGCCCTTTGCAACCAATCGCGCTTTATATGTGTGCACGTTTCCATCCACGTCGGTCTTCTTCTTGAAGATCCACTTGCACCCAACGGTCTTACGTTCGGGCACATAATCAACCAAATTCCAAACTTGGTTATCATACATGGATTGGATCTCGCTATCCATTGCCTCTTTCCATTTCGCAGACTCCGGGCCTGCCATGGCTTCCTTATAGCTATTAGGTTCATCAAGATTTACTAGTGTACCATCACTAATATACGTGTCCCCTTCGGTAGTAATATGAAAACCATAAAACTGGGGTACAACTCTAACTCTATCGGAACGTCTAAGAGGTAAGGACTCGTCAATCGGTTCAACCGGAGTTTCCTCCTCGGGTTTAGTGCCAGCGGTAGAGGTTCCTTCATCTATCGACTCTTGAATCTCTTCAAGCTCGATTTCCCTCCCACTGTCTCCTTGGCTTATGAGTTCTCACCCTCGAAAACTCCTCTCCTCGCAACGAAGACAACATTGTCCTTCGGTCTATAGAAGAGATATCCAAAGGATGTCTGCGGGTAGCCGATGAAAATGCATCACTCACTTCAAGGTTCAAGCTTTTCGTGAGTATCTCGTCTTACGAAAGCCTCGCAACCCCAAACCTTGATATGTGCCAACGAGGGAGCTTTCCCTGTCCACATCTCATGAGGTGTTTTGGTAACCTTCTTGGTAGGGACTCGGTTAATGATATGGGCGGCAGTCTCTAAGGCATACCCCCAGAAAGAGATAGGTAGTGTAGCACGACTCATCATAGAGCGAACCATATCCAATAGGGTTCGATTACGCCTTTCTGCCACACCATTCAACTGCGGTGTCCTAGGAGGCGTCAATTGCGAAACTATTCCACACTCCTTGAGATAATCATGGAATTCAAGACTTGGGTACTCTCCTCCTCGATCGGATCGAAGCATCTTGATTTTCCTGCCCAATTGATTCTCCACTTCATTCTTGAACTCTTTGAACTTTTCAAAGGTTTCTGACTTTTGCTTGATTAAATAGATATATCCATATCTACTATAATCATCGGTAAAAGTCACGTAGAAGCGGTTCCCATCCTTCGTGGTTGATCTAAATGGTCCACATACATCGGTATGTATTAGGTCCAATAGACCTTCACCCCTTTCACATGTACTCGTGAAGGGTGATTTAGTCATCTTTCCAAGTAAACAAGACTCGCATGTGTCATCTTCCCTAAGGTCGAATGACTCCAACACTCCATCCTTTTGGAGTTGGGATATGCGTTTCTTGTTGACATGTCCAAGACGACAATGCCACAAGGACGCTTTATCCATACTAGTGGAAGAATCAATATTCAAAACATCATTTCCTAAGTTATCAACAATCATGACGGTTTCATATATTCCATTACATGGTATAACTTCAATGTAAAAAACACCATTTAGATAAGCCAAAATAGAACCATTCTCATTATTAAAAGAAAATCTAAATCCTTGTCTATATAAACCATGAAATGAAATGATGTTTCTGGCCATTTTTGGCGAATAGCAACAATTGTTCAAATCTAAAACCAAACTATTCTTAAGCACTAAAGAATACACTCCAATCTTGGTCACAGGCGATGATCTTCTGTTCCCCATGCTTAGATTGATCCTTCCTTGCTCCACATCCCTACTTCTTCTTAGTCCCTGCACATTAGAACAAATGTGATAACCACAACCGGTATCAAGACCCCAAGAAATAGCATTATTAGAATCGTTAGATTTAATTGTGCATATACCTGCGAAAGATGGCTTGATCTTTCCTTCTTTGATTGCTTGCAGGTACTCTGGGCAGCTTCTCTTCCAATGTCCTATCTTGTGGCAGTGGTGGCACTCTGCCTCCTTCGGGTTAAGACAGGGCTTAGCGGGATCAACTTTGGTCCCACTAGAAGAGGCACCATCTCGGGCTTTAACCTTGCGATAGTTCTTTGATGAAGATTTCCTCTTCTTTCCCTTTCCTTGACCAATAGCCAAGACAGGAGCAGCAGTCGGATTGGGAGTAGGTGCAGCAGACTTGTCTTTGAAGTTGCTCTCAGCAACCCTCAAGAGACCTTGGAGCTTGCTTAGTGTGACCTCTTCTTTGTTCATGTGGTAGGTCATCCTAAACTGGTTGTACATCGGAGGCAAAGAGTGAAGCACCATGTCGATTGCCAAGTCTTCTCCAAAGTCAACATTTAACTTACGAAGGCGGTCGACATACCTTTGCATCTTTTGCAAGTGCACAGTAAGAGATTCTCCATGACCCATCTTAGCGGAAATCATGTTGGTGAAAATCTCATAACGCTCTTGTCTCGCGTTTTGATGGTATCTCTCCAATAAGTCTTGATGCATCGCGTACGGGTACATGTCCTCGTAGGACTTTTGGAATTCGGAGTTCATGGTGGCAATCATGATGCAATGTACCTTCGTTGCATCTCGCTCATGAGTCTCAAAAGCGGTGATTTCGGCCGGAGTAGCGATTTCGGGGTTGATTTTCTCGAGCTTCTCATCGAGGACATACTCCTTATCCTCATAGCAAGCAATGGTGCGAATGTATCTTATCCATTCGCTAAAGTTCGTTCCATCGAAGGTGACCTTTTGGCAAAGGCTCATCAACGTGAAAGAACTAGCAGCAGCGTTGTTAGCGTTCGACATCTACAAAAGAAAAGGACAAAGATAGATTAGAATAAGAATCCCTAATTATCACCCAATAAGAAAAATTAGGGCTAGGATCCAACAATAACATTTACATACTAGAAAAGGGATGCCGTAATCTAACATGCAAATAAATTGAAGGTAAGTGAATGACGATTCACTAATTCTCCATCACAAAAACCTAAACTATTAGTCCTAAGTGTTTTTGAGAATTCCTAGGTTCGGATGAGATTCATTGAAACTATTCAATGGCATGTTTAAATCTCGATATGCCCCTCTTGTTTGTGACTGGGATGCCGAGGATCACAAAGCGAGTGCGAATTACAACGCAAATTCACATGGTGCCTTCATTGTAACGATCACCTATTCGATGTGCCGGTAAACCACACACACTCCATCGAACTATGATAAACAATGAATCACCCTTTGCCACCTTTGCTTAGAACCAATTAGTGTGCCGGTAAACCACACACGCTCCACTAACTTCTTAGCAAGGGTGCAAAGTGTAATTTCATGGGATTGCATCGATTCACTTTTCCTAAAGTAACTAAGATTGGGAAATTTTAAAAAATGTGTAGTTACTTTGTATTACTTATTATACTTTTAATGAGAGGATGAGGTTGCCCTATCCTTCCCATTCGGCTAACGACCCTCCACCAATCAAGCAAGCGGTGGGTGTGAGTGTACACCCATTAAGCGCCATTTTATAGGCCGCAACCTTATACCCACCTTATAGATCGGCTTCGTGAATCAGGCCTACTAACGGTAAGACTAGCATTTAGTTAGACATATATATATTATACTAGTAATATCATATTAGTATAGGGTTGTATTTTAAACCTTTTAAAATCTAGGGTTTTGAAATTTAAGTTGTCTAAATTAAAACTTTTAATCACAAATATAAATTTCAAAACTTGAGGGCAAGTTTTAAACATTTAAAACATGGATGATCAAATAACAAATAATTCCAATTAACAATTAATATCCTAATTATCTATATTTGATTTTATTCAAGATTTCTTTGAAAGATAATTACCAAAATAATTAAAATAATTAATTAATTATCATATAAGGAAATTAAATATTTTATTAATTGATAAATACCTTTAACTAGATCAAGATAATAGTCATATATATCAAAAAATCGGATTTAGGTTGATCTATTATGATTAAGGTAAGTTTCCATAAGATAATTATGAAAAAATCTCGAATCTGGCCATTCCTGACGCTTGGACTCGCCGAGTGCACAAAGGGACTCGCCGAGTCCACTTTGAGACTCGCCGAGTCCATGACTCAGAAACCAAAAAAATCGAATTTTGCAGGTTTGTTTCAGTTAATCAAGCAACAATTTAAAGAAAACCAAGCTAGGCTCTGATACCACTGATGGGTTTTAGCCATAAGAACTTTCCTATGTGCGCATGCAACACCCTAATGCTTGGATCTAGGCTTTCTAATTAAACATGCTTTGAATCTAAGACTTCTAATGGCTAATTAGGTTAAATAACAACATTGAAACAGATCTAGAACCATACCTTTGAGTTCCTTGTTGATCTTGTGGTCTTGGAGCTTCTAGAGTCACAAATGTCACTCCTCTGATGGCTTACAAACACCAATTGCAAGGAAGATGATTTAGGAGAGAGGAGAGGGGAGGAAATCGGCCAGGGTTTTCTTACTTTAGGAGAGGTGCCGATTTCCCTTGCCCATGGGATCTATTTATACTTGTAGACTCCTTAAGGGTTACAACCTAAACCCTAATTGTATAATCTTCTCTTAAGGCTATCCAAATCCTTTCCTTAGATAATCCATGGACGAATTTAGCTATCCTTTAGCTTCTAGAATTCGTCCCTAGTATCTCTATAAGGATTTTCAGTCTAAAGCTTAACTATCAAACAATTGACAGTTTATACCCTTTTATTTAATTAACCTCTTTAAGTCAGCAAATTAATTCTAATTAATTCTATGACTTATATTAATCAAATAACAATATATTATTCTTTATATTATTCTCATAATATACTAATAATATTTACTCTCTCATATTAAATCATCCTATCAAGTTGCTATGGTGAAGGCAACCCAAAAGGACCATGCACAACCGGGTCAAATACTTGCCTAATATAGTTGCAGCGTTAGACACTATTCCAACACTTACTTCATATCTACTTCCAACATATGACTGTGGATAATTTGAATAATATATAAAACAACATAACTATTCTGGAAGTCAAAACATGCAAAAAAATATAGTAAACGATTGAGAAACGGTAGTAACACTTTACTCATAAATAAACACAACTTTTATTCATCTTCAAATGTTAATTACATTTTACAAATTTAAAAATTATCTAACTACTAAAACTAATATCATCCTTCAGCCCTATGCTCCTAGCATGCTGGAGATGCTTAACCCTACCCAGTCCCTTCGTGAGGGGATCTGCCGGGTTCTCATCCGATGATACCCTCTTTGCCACGAGGAGTCCTTCTTCAATACGATGTCTGATGAAATGATATTTTCTGTCAATGTGTCTGGATCTCCCATGATCCCTTGGTTCCTTTGCTAAGGCAACTGCACTTTCACTGTGACAAAAAATCTCTAAAGGCTTCGATATAGCTGGTACAACTCCAATGTCTCCAATGAAGTTCTTTAGCCACATAGCCTCTTTTGCCGCTTCGCTTGCCGCTATATACTCTGATTCGCAAGTTGAATCAGCCACTGTCTCCTGCTTGGAACTTTTCCAAGAGATTGCTCCTCCGTTTAAGGTAAAGACCCAGCCCGACTGAGAGCGGAAGTTATCCCTATTAGTCTGGAAGCTAGCATATCTATACCCTACAACTCTCAAGTCATCACTCCCACCGAGGGTAAGGACCCAATCCTTAGTCCTTCGCAGGTACTTGAGAATGTTCTTTATCGTTGTCCAGTGAGCCTTAATAGGATTCCCCTGATACCTGCTAACCATGCTTAAAGAAAAAGGCTACATCAGGACGAGTAGATGCCATAGCATACATGATCGAGCCTACTACCGAAGCATAAGGTATCCGACTCATTTCTACTATCTCAACCTCAGTACTCGGGCTCTGAGTCTTACTCAGTCTAGTGTTACTCTGGATGGGTAACTCTCCTTTCTTGGAATCTTGCATGCTGAATCTCCTCAACACCTTGTCCAAGTATGTACTCTGACTAAGTCCAATTAGTCTTTTACTTCGGTTTTTCAAAATCCTTATCCCTAGAATATAGGCAGCTTCTCCTAGGTCCTTCATAGAGAAACACTTCCCAAGCCAGGACTTAAGTTCCTGCAGAGTTGGGATGTCATTTCCTATGACTAGTATGTCATCCACATATAGTACCAAAAAGCTAACTATACTCCCACTAGCTTTAACATATACACAAGGTTAATCTTGACTCCTAGAAAACACAAATTCCTTGACTTTCTCTTCAAAGCAAAGATTCTATCTACGAGGTGCTTGCTTTAATCCATAGATGGATTTCTCAAGCTTACACACTCTCTTAGGGCACTCAATGCTGACAAAACCCTCTGGCTGATTCATATAAACATCCTCAGCCAACTTTCCATTAAGGAAAGCGGTTTTGACATCCACTTTCCATATTTCATAGTCATGAAATGCAGCTATGGCTAGCAATACCCTAACAGACTTAAGCTTGGCTACTGGTGAAAAGGTCTCATCATAATCAACTCCTGGAGTTTGAGAAAAGCCTTTTGCAACCAGTCGTGCCTTATAAGTGTGTACATTATCATCCATGTCGGTCTTCTTCTTGAAGATCCATTTGCACCCTACAGTCTTACGACCTGGTACATTCTCAACCAAGTCCTAGACCTGATTGTCATACATGGATTGTATCTCGCTATCCATTGCCTCTTTCTATTTAGCAGACTCAGGGCCTGCCATGGCTTCCGCATAGTTGTTAGGTTCATCCAGACCTACTAGTGTCTCATCACTAATAAGTGTCTCACCTTCCGAAGTAATATGGAAACCATAGTAATGCTTAGGTACATTCCTAACCCTTGTGGAATGCTTCAGAGGTACAACTGGAGGTATAATTGGATCAACAGGAGGTTCCTCCTCAAGTTGACTGCTAGGGTTTGAGGTTCCTTCACCACTTGACTCTTAAAGTTCTTCAAGGTCAATTAGCCTCCCACTGTCTCCTTGGCTTATGAACTCTCTCTCTCAAAAGACAGCCCTCCTTGCTACAAAGACCACATTCTCACTAGGTCTGTAGAAGAGATAACCAACGGATTGTTGTGGGTAGCCAATGAAAATACACTTCTCGCTTCGAGGTTCGAGCTTGTCATGTGTCTCACGTCTCACGAACGCCTCGCAACCCCAAACCTTGATTTGGGCTAGACTAGGAACATTTCCAGTCCACATCTCGTGAGGTGTTTTGGCAACCTTCTTTGTAGGGACCATATTAAGGATATGGGTGGCAGTTTCTAAGGCATACCCCCAAAATGAGATTGGTAGCGTAGCTCGACTCATCATGGAATGAATAATGTCCAGCAAGGTTCGATTGTGCCTCTCAGCTACACCATTCAACTATGGTGTCCTGGGAGGTGTCAATTGTGAGACAATCCCACATTCCCTTAGATAATCGAGGAACTCAGTACTAAGATACTCACCACCTCGATCGGATCGGAGCATCTTAATGTTCCTGCCCAATTGATTCTCGACTTCCTGTTTAAACTCTTTAAACCTTTCAAAAGTCTCTGCCTTATGCTTGATTAAGTAGACATATCCATATCTACTGTAATCATCCGTGAAAGTCACATAATAACGATTTGCATCCCTTGTGGCATGTTTGAAGGGTCCACACACATCCGTGTGTACAACATCCAACAAACCTTCACCCTCTCACAAGAACCAGTGAATGGTGACTTTGTCATTTTTCCAAGTAAGCACGATTCGCAACTATCATCTGACTTTAGGTCAAATGACTCCAAGACTCCATCCTTTTGGAGTTGGCCTATGCGTTTCATGCTTATATGCCCAAGACGACAATTCCATAATGATGCTTTATCCAAGTTATTACTATTAGTAGAATCAATACACATTACATTATTCCCTAATTTATCTACAACAGATACAGCTTCATACACACCATCACAAGATAATGCTTTAAAATAAAGAACATTATTAAAGAAAGCATTAATCGAACCAACTTCATTATCAAATGAAAAGGTGAAACCTTTTTTATAAAATGCATGAAAGGAAATAATATTTCTTGCCATTTCTGGCGAATAACAACACTTATTCAAATCTAAAGTAAATCCACTACTAAGAAACAAAGTATAAACTCCAATCTTGGTGACAGGTGAAACTTTCCTATTCCCCATGATTAAGTATATATTTCCATTTTCAACATTCTCACTTCTTCTTAGTCCCTGCATTTCAGAACAAATATGAATACCGAAACCGGTATCAAGGACCCAAGAGTTAGAATAGAGTGAATTATTAGATGCGATAGTGTAAATACCTGCATGGTTGGGTTTAACTTTCCCATCCTTCAAATCTTGCTGGTACTTTGGACAGTTACGCTTCCAGTGCGCCTTTTCGTGGTAGTAGAAGCATTTAGCATCTTTGGGATCAGAAGAAGGTGTAACGAAACCTTTCTTGGTTCCGCTAGAATAGGAGCCATCAAGAGTCTTACCCTTGGTGCCTTTCAAAGGGTTCTTTCTCTTCTTCCCTCTACCTTTCCCGATTGCCAGGACAGGTGCTGAGTTTGGAGTAGTAGCAGGAGTGGTCACAACCGAATTACCTTTAAGACCTGATTCTGCGGTCTTTAGGAGTCCCTGAAGTTTGCTAAGTGTAACTTCCTCCTTATTCATGTGGTATGTCATGCGGAATTGATCATAACACAAAGGTAAGGAGTGCAAAATAATATCTATTGCTAACTCCTCAGGGAAGTTCGCATTCAACTTCATCAATCGATCCACATACCTTTGCATTTTGTGCATGTGGCTTGTGATGGGTTCACCATCTTTCATTCGTGTTGTGATCATAAAGGAGATGATTTCATATCGCTCTTGACGAGCACTCTGATGGTAGCGGTCCATCAAATCCTGGTGCATCTCAAAAGGATAGTAGTCCTCATAGGACTTTTGGAGCTCGGCTGTCATGGTGGCCATCATGATGCATGCCACTTTGGTAGCATCTCTTTCATGAACCTCATATTCGGCAAGCTCCTCTGGAGTAGCAGTTGGCTCAGGCACCTTGAGCTCCTTGTCAAGAAAATATTCCTTGTTCTCGTAACGAGTGACCATCCTGATGTTTCTGATTCAATCAGTAAAGTTGGATCCATCAAAGATGACTCTCCCATAAAGGTTCATGAAAGAGAAGGAGCCAGTAGGGTTTGAGCTAGGATTAGCATTGTTGGAAGACATCTAAAAAGAAGGAAAAAGGTTTAGTTTAGATATTGGGATAGTCCTTAATAAAACACCCAAATGTAGAATTAAGGCTAGGATCCAATCAAAATATATTATAACCTAGATGAGGGATGTCGTAATCCAAGTTATAACATATTTGAAAGGTAGGTGAATGACGATTCACCAATTTCCACCATGAAAACGAAATATAAATTATTAGGTTCTATTTGGCTTTTAGAAATTCCTAGATTCTTTGAGATTCATTGAACTTTTCAATGGCATGTTTCAATCTCGAGTGTGCCCTACATGTTTTGTGATTGGGATACCGAGGATCACAAAACAAGGTGTGAAGTAACCATGCAAATTTCTTGGTACCCTTAATGTTTTTTCACTTAATCGTAGTGCCGGTAAACCACACGCGCTCCTTCCGACCTAATGGAAAAACTTAAGTCACCCTTTGCCTTCCTTGTTAAGTCCATGTTAGTGTGCCGGTAAACCACACACGCTCCACCAACGACTTAAACAAGGTGCAAAGTGTAATTTCATGGATTAGCACCTTATTCACATTTTTCCTAAAGTAACTAAGATTGGGAATTTATAAAAATTTAGTTAATTTATAATAATCATTATACTTTAATGAGAATTTATAAGTCCTTGTCTTACCCGTTCGGCTAACGACCGTCCACCGGTCAAGCAAGCGGTGGGTGAGAATTTTAACTTTTAAAAAACTAAAGTTTTAACTTTTAAAAAACTAAGGGCTGGAACTAAGTATAAGGGTAGAATTTTAACTTTTAAAAAACTAAGGGTTGGAACTAAAGTTTTTAATATGACTTTACTTGTTCCAAAACTTGACGGCAAGTTTTGTAAACTTTCAAAACTTTTAATTTCTTGTAAATTATGAGTTAATTAGAGTATTAAAAATGAAGACTCTTCATTTTTCTAACTCTTGTGTTCTTTTAATGGTTTTAATTCAAGGGTGACTCTTGGATTTCCATAACTTGAGGACAAGTTATGGACTCCATTAAAACACATTATGATCAAGTATTAAACTACCAAGTAGGTTACAAGTAATTCCTAAGATCATCTAAATTCATAAGATCAAGAACATGAATATTCATATCAAAGTTTCAAGACCATATGAACACATATAATCATGAAAAATTGATATTTGCCATTGTAAATGGATTAGAACAAACATTACACCATCTAAAACAAGTTTAATAACACCAAAACAGTTTAGGGTAGTGTTTCTAGTCCATTTTGAGCAGCAAAGGTCAAAAATCTGCACTCTGTCGCTCCTACTCGCCGAGTGCATGAACCTACTCGGCGAGTAGGTTGAAGATACACATGAAATAGGTGAGTCCCCCCATGCACTCGGCGACTTCATCAGGCAGACAACAAGTTTTTCGACTTTTTTCAACTTTTTAGCACAAATAACAAACAAACAAGCCTAGGCTCTGATACCACTAATGGGTTTTGAGCATTCTAACACTTCCTAAGTGTACATGCAACCCTAATAACCTTGGATCTATGTTTGTCTAATTATCATGCAAAGTTGATTTCCAAGGCTATGATCCTATCTAGGATAAATGGGGAACAATTTTAACTTAAATAATAGATAGAACTACATACCTTGTTGTTGTAAATGTTCCTTGAAACCTTGTGAGCCTAGCACCCCAAGTGTGATGCCTCAAATGCTTCACACAACACCAAATGCTATGGAGTAAACTTAGAGAGAAAATATAACACACTAAAATCGGCCAAGCCCTCTTGTTCCACTAGTAGTGTCGATTTTGGGAGAACACATGAGCTTTATATAGTGTTGACACATCTAGGGTTACACCATGTAAACCCTAATGTGTCATGACTCTTTATTTCCATGACCCATGGGTTTGTAACTCCCATGGAGCCTCCATGGAGCATCCAATGGGTTTAACCAAACTTGATTATCCATTGAGCCTCTTAGCCTACTATATAAGTTATGGATGATTTACATAATCAACCCATATATTTAATTAGTTATCTTTTGATCACTTAATTAATTCTAAAATTAATTCATGATCAAACTAATTAAATAATATTATTAATATATTAGAACTTATAATATATTAATAATCACAAGTGTTATTTCTCTCATTTAGTCTATCCAATTGCATGGTGCCATGCAACCCAAATGGACCATGCCGAGTCGGGTCAAGTACATACCAGAAATAGTTATAGACTTAGACACCTTATCCAACAAGGTTTTCACACTTTTCTGCCATCAGCTGCTGAAGAACTCGTCATGATGCCAACCATCTACCTCCTGAATATCATCGTATTCACTTAGTAGCTGACTCCCATCATCAAGAGTTCCAAAAAACACAAAGCAAGCATATATTTGGGCATCGAATAAACTCCACTAGCACATAAAGCCACTCTAGCATACAACTCCACACACTATATCCACAACTCAAAAGGCATCATTGAACTTAGGCAACCCTACCTCTCATGGGTATCGAACTACTCTCTTAGTATATTACTCCAATGCACATCTAGGTATCTTTCCTAGATTACTCTTCTTCTCAAATCTCTCTCTAAAAGATTCCTGCTAGCTACTCGTACTCAACACATACACAGAGAAAATAGCGTATAATATCAATCAGTAGCATCCCCTAGGCTATGGCATCATGAATCGGGCAACTCTAGCCCTAATTTCTAAAATACGTAGCCTATCCTCTAGCATGCACCTCTAATATCTCATAAATATCTCATAGTGTAACAAGCAATGGTATTTTGGGAAATCACCGTTCAGGCTCTGGCCGATTGTACACACTGCTCCATCTCATTTTCTGTTTAAACTCTTACTTATTTTAGAAAAATCATTTCTTTTTAGAAATTTTTTTCAAATCCTCAGTTTGAGTCCGGACATACCCGAGAGTACATCTGAATCCCTCAAACCAAGGCTCTAATACTAAATTTTAACACTCTAAATTTTCAAACAAAAATTTCATTTTTAAAACCACATAAAAACACAATCTGAAATTTCTCAAATCACAAATGTATAAGTTGTTTAAAAAACAAAAAAAAATATTTGATAATATCGCAGAATCCTCAAAACATAATCTCAAGCTGGTGTGTACAATCATGCCAGCGCATTCCCGCGATCCTAAGAAGTACCTGAAACACATATCACACAACATGGTAAGCACGAAACTTAGTGAATTCCCCAAAATACTACACACAAATAATTAGCCTCTCATGGCTATATCTCATAAAGACCCTCCGGTCCATGTGTCTCAGTGATGACCCTCCGGTCTCATGACTCGGGTTGGACCCTCCGGTCCTAACCAATAAAGCATAGAAAAATATACAACATAAATCACAAAGACAAATGCATCATATTGTTGGATAAGGTGTCTAAGTCCATAACTATTTCTGGTATGTACTTGACCCGGTTGGCATGGTCCATTTGGGTTGCATGGCATCATGATAATTGGATAAACAAAATTAGAAGAAGGACACTTATGATTTGTTAATATATTATAATCTATAATATATTAATATGAAATTATTGTTGGGATTAAAACCCTAATTGTGATTTGATGAACAAGATGCAGAAAATAAGAACAAACACAAATAATGAAGATTATGTCGAATGATCACTCGATTTATTCAATATGAGGAATAAATTACACTTTCAGCATAGACTAAAGAATCTAACACTACATAAGAAACCTCATGTGGCGGCTACATTTTGCCTCACTCTTTACCCTAATTGGGAATAATACATGACTATTTATAGGGAAAAGACAAGTCTTGGGCTTTTAACCTAGAACTCATCAAAGGGGCCCATTGCCATCATCCATGGAGTGGTTTGAAACCCTACAATCTCCCCCTCAAAGTATGGAATGGATGACAATGCTTTAACTTCCAAAACAAGCATCTAGCACATAAAAAGATCTGCAACGAGGAATATATGAAGCAATCCACGAATCTTGATTCTTCAATAGTCTTCAAACACGGGCTCTAGGATATATAAATCAAGCACTGAAGTTATGTCTTTAAACTTCATTTTCGAATGTAATCCCAAAGAATCTTCATGAAAACCAAACCCGCCATAAAAACCCATTTCAGAACAAAGAAACTGAATCACTTCTTGTCTTTGAAGAGCTCCCCCTCCAAGTCACAACGATCTTCAAATAAGCTAATGATATAAGCCATCAAAAAATATCATGTAACAACCCAAACTTTAAGATTTGTAACGCCACTTGATTGAGAAAGTACAAGTCCTTAGCAGAGCTCGATGAAAAACTTCCGCTGTAAAGGATACTTCTCTGTAAAAGCTTTAGCAGAGCTCGATGAAGAACTTCTGCTGTAAAAGCTACCTTCATAATTCTACCACAAGCTTTATCAAAAAATTTCAACTTTGAAAAGTCACAAATCTAATTTCGAATGGCCATACCAAATTCTCCCCCGATTTATAATAAAAACATGATTATAAAGCCTTCAAATGGTCATGAGAATGATCTTGAATGGATAAAAATTTACTAAGCTCCCCCGTGACAAAATGATATTAACGATGAAGTATAAAATCCGAAAAAGTCGTGAAAATTTGACGTTATCACGAAAAACAACTTTCCGAACCACCAAGACTTGATGGAATCCATAATTTTCTGTTCACGAAAAAGATATGTGCGTTAACGAATTCAAAATTGTTCACCAGCCCTTAAAATTGAAAACTTTTTCGAAAAATGGGTTGAAATTGTCACTTTCCAGAAACTCAGGGGCTGGAATTGTAATCATGCACCAATAAACCCCTTTATTTGTAACAAAATCTGGAATTGGTCCAAAACTGCCAAGGCATGAAACGCATAGGGACCAAAGGAGTCAATTCGCTGAAGTTTTAGGGAACATAAATGTAACATGTTTATCTTCTTCCCGAATTCTTTGACTGCATAAACGAACATACTGGAGTGGAGAAATAATCACAGCGAACATCGTTAACAAAGCGAACGTGCAATCTGAGCTCAAGTGACCGAACCTAAGTTCGTTTCAAGACCGCCATTTATTCACCTGAAGCGAACACAATCGAACGTTCGGTTCCTTTCGTTTCTTATTTCCATATCAAGCTTCATCAGGCGAAACCCCTTTCGCTTTCGGTTCATCCTTCTTTCTTCCAAGTGCTTTCGTTCCAAGGGCTGACAAACGAACCCAATCATAGGTTCGCTTCCGATCGCAGATAAGGATTTCACACCGATCTTGACTTTTCTGTTGACCAATGTTCGTTCCAATTGAAGAAGATAATCAAACTACCACAGTCAGAGAATGTTCGTGGGTGAAGAACGAGTGGTTAGCAGCGAAACCTTCCAACACTGATACACAATCTGATGCAAAACCAAGAAAAATTGCGAGATCAACATAACTTAATGAGACCTAATATGCGAGAGCAAGGAAATCAATTCCAATTACAAAACTTCCGTCGCATATAATTCCTTCATTCCGATATCAGGGCTTTTCAATTCAAGAGCATTCACTTTTGTCATCATTCATTCAGTTCCGATTCCAAAAAAAATGATGCTTTCATCTCGCTTTTCATTGTTCTGATTCCGATCGACATGGTTCCGATCACATTCACCATTCCAAACAAAGTTTTCACAATTTCAGTTTCATTCGATAGCATTACACATCTAGTCACGAATCTGATTAAGATTGCAATCCGATTTTGACTTTCTATGGTTTGACCCTCCAAATCGAGATACAGTGTTGTTCATCCGTTCATCATTAGAATTTGAAATTTCCATTGAACAAACACCCAATCGACATGTGGAACAGATTAAGCAAATTGATTCAAACACCATAATCAAATAAAATCAAAAACGATTTTGAGAATGAAACTATTTAGAAATTTTGACTCCAGAACAGAAATCGATTAGTAAATCAAATTAGAACAAATGATTAAATAAGAGTCGTGAATCATGAATTCAATCAGAATATAAGAACGAATCGCGAAATCGAGATGCAACATTCACAATTTTGAGATGTATCGACTGCGTGAACCAGAACGTGCGACGTCAAAGAACAAGTTAAGGGCTTATACCAATGAACTCGGCTGAATGAACAAAAATCAAATACAATTGGGCCACTATTGACAAAATAGACGATTTTCAGATCCAAAACTAAATACAGTGAATACGACGAACAGGAACATGATTCTTTGGGCTAAATCAAAAGAGATATTATTGATCGATTTTGGATCAAACAATCGATCAAATCCAAAAAAAAATACAAACATGATTAATAAAGAATTACCCAGATGAACAATGGATGAACAATCCCATGAACAGTAATTTGAACAGAATTTGGATTCGATACCGCCAAAACACCAATAATCTTCAATATATGTGCAGAAAATCACCAAACCAAGAACCGATACTTCAAAAATCAATAGATCTTCAAAGACCCGCTCTGATACCACTTGTTGGGATTAAAACCCTAATTGTGATTTGATGAAAAAGATGCGAAAAATAAGAACAAACACAAATAATGAAGATTACGTTGAATGATCACTCGATTTATTCAATATGAGGTATAAATTACACTTTTAGCATAGACTAAAGAATCTAACACTACATAAGAAACCTCACGTGGCGGCTACATTTTGCCTCACTCTTTACCCTAATTGGGAATAATACATGACTATTTATAGGGAAAAGACAAGTCTTTGGCTTGTAACCTAGAACTCATCAAAGGGGCCCATTGCTATCATCCATGGAGTGCTTTGAAACCCTACAATCATATTATTTAATTAGTATTGATCAAGAACTAATTTGGAATTAATTTTGTAATAAAAAAGAGACGAATTAAATATATGGGGTTGATTGTGTAAATCATCCGTTCTTATATAGTGGGCTAATAATCCATGGTTTATTGGATTGGGGTAAAACCCATAGGATGCTCCATGGATGCTCCATGGAGGTTAAAACCCATGGATCATGAAGGAAATGAAAATCCATGTCAATTAGGGTTTACATGGAGTAACCCTACTTGTGACACACTATATCAAGACCCCATAGGCTAGAAAAATTAGCACTAAGACTAGAACAAGGAGGGCTAGCCGATTTTGAGTGATTGTGTACTTCTCTCAAAGTTATTCCAATAGTTGTGGTGTTGTGCGAAACATTTGAGGCATCACATTTCGGGTGCCAGGCTTACAAAGTTCTTAAGAAATCCAAGCAACAATAAAGGTAAGTTGTTCTACTAGCTTTCATGTTTCAAGTTCCGCATGCCATGCTAGTTAGGTTAAAAACCTTGGAAAAATCAAATTTGCATGTATCTTAATAAAGCATAGATCCAAGGTTTCTACGGTTGCGTGTACACCATAGGAATGTTAGAATGCACAAAAACCTTCAGTGGTATCAGAGCCTAGGATTGTTTTCCTGATACTTGATGCAAATTGTTGAAGAAATTCAAAGAATCTGCATTCTACTGAGTGAACTCGTCTAGTTCATGGGGGGACTCGACTAGTCCATGCATATATTCATCCTACTCGTCGAGTAGGTGCATGTACTCAACAAGTAGGAGGCACAGAGTGCAGTTTTTCGAGTTTTGCTGCTGGAAATGGACTAGAATCATTACCCTAAACTAATTTGGACTTATAAAAACTTGTTTTTGATGTGGTAATCATTATGCTAATCCATTTAAAATGGTTATTACCAAAATTTCAAGTTTTATATATGTTTATATGATTCTTGAAATTGTTGATATGGATGTTCATACACTTATGAGTTTGGTAGATCATAGGAATTATTTGCAAATTGTTTGTTAGTTTAATTCTTGATCTAAATTTTTTTAATGGACTCGATAATTTGTCCTCAAGTTATGGATTACCAAAAGTTTTTCTTTTAAAGTCCATTAAAGAACACATAAGTTACATAAAATGAAGAGTCTTCATTTTAATAAACCATTAACTCATAAGTTATGAAGTTGAAAACTTTTGAATAGTTACAAAACTTGCCCTAAAGTTTTGAAACATGTAAAGTCACTTTAGAAAACTTTAGTTCCAACCCATAGAATTTTAAAAGTTAAAATTCAACCCTTATACTTTATAGTATTGTAAGTTAACAATAATATATATATATATATATATATATATATATATATATATATATATATATATATATATGTAAGAACAAATCATTGTACTGTTAGTAGGACTCATTTACGAAGTCGGTCTGTAAGGGGGGTATAAGGTTGTTGCCTAAAAAATGGCAGCTTAATGGGTGTCCACTCTCACCCACCGCTTGCTTGACTGGTGGAGGGTTGTTAGCCGAACGGGTAGGACAATGACTTTAATTATCATTAAAAGTATAATGGTTATAAAGTAACTAAATGTTTTATAAATTCCCAATTTTAGTTACTTTAGGAAAATGTGAATTTGGCACTAACCCATGAAATTACACCTTGCACCTTTCTTAAGTCCTTAGTGGAGCGCATGTGGTTAACCGACACACTAACTTGGATTTACCAAGGTTTGGAAAAGGCTGTCTTAAGGTTTATCATAGATCGGTGGAGCGCGTGTGGTTAACCGGTACATCGATTAGGTGATACACATTAAGAGTACCAAGTTAATTTGCATGGCTATTCACACCTAGTTTTCTGATCATCGGCATCCCAGTCACAAAACTTGAAGGGCACAATCGAGATTGAAACATGCCATTGAAAAGTTCAATGAATCTCAAAAGAATCTAGGAGTTTCAAAACCAATTTAAACCTAATAATGCATTTTGTTTTCATGGTGGAAATTGGTGAATCGTCATTCACCTACCTTCAAATATTTTATAGCTTGGATTACGGCATCCCTCTTCTAAGTTATAAAATATTGTGTTGGGTCCTAGCCTTAATATTACATTTGGGTGTCTTATTAATGAATATCTTTATATCTAATCTAAGCTTGTCTTTCTTCTTTTTTAGATGCCGTAACATCCGGATTTTTAGGTACATTAATTCCTCATTCATTTTTGGAGATTTTGGGAGGGAATCGGCTATTTGATGCTTAGACTCGCCAAGTAGTGTCACGATTTTCCATCCGGGTTAATGACCAGACTCGGCGAGTCGACTAGTGGACTCGGTGAGTCCATGCTGTTTAATGAAACCCTAATTTCTGGGCTTTGAGACCTATTTAAAGGCCCTTATGGCCTTCATTTGCGGCTACCAGTTGATAGAGAGAGACCCTAGAGTGTGTGAGCGTTTTAAGAGAGAAAGGAAGCCATTTTTGGTCCTTGTGTGGGTGATTTTGCAAGAAGAAGGTGACCAAGGCAAGAGGAAACTGAAGAAGGTGCTAATATGTGGATTTTAGAGCTTAGGGAATTCATTTCAGGTATATATTCAATCCCCTTTCAGTTTTGCTGTAAGTTTTGAGGGTCAGGGTTGCTAGGCCCTTTTGAGTAAGATTTGAGAAACAATTGGTCCCTTCTTGTGTTGAGGCTTCGAATCTGGATCCAAAGAGGTCCAGAGACCTTAACTTCTTGATCTTTATGGGTGTCATGGAGAGTTATGAGCTTAGGGTGGCATATTGAGGCCATTTCTCCAAATAGAGCAATTGGGTCATTGCTTTGGCATCAAGATCCAAACTTTACATGTTCATATTGGTTAAGGAGGCCAGATCTATGAGTTACAGGAACAAATCTGACCTCAGAAGCTCATTTGAGCTCGAGCATGGCATGAACTCGCCGAGTACCAAGAGCAGACTCGACGAGTAGGGTTAGGGTTTCCCCATAGTTCACTCAGTGAGTGTTTGCCGAGTTGGGAGAATGACTCAGTGAGTCAGAAGGAATTAGAGAACTGGAGTTCAAGGCAGAACTCGTCGAGTTCATAATGGGACTCGGCGAGTTGAGTCGGCGTGTCCCCGTGATTCATGCTAGGTGCGACCCGTTGAGCAGGGGAAAGACTCGACGTGTCATGCATGACTAGAGAGATAGTAGACACGCGTAGACTCGCCGAGTCACCTAAGTGCACTCGACGAGTCGGGTCAGACTCTAACCGTTGACTTTGTTGACTTTGAGGATTGGTCAACAATGGAGTCTTCGTGTCAAGAGAAGGTTGAGTCTAGTCTTTAGTGTTATATTTATGAGAGTATTTTACTTTATGTGATTAGGAGGAGGCTAGACCGTATTACTACAGAGTCAGAGATTTACCGTGACATCTGAGGTGAGTCTTCTCACTATACTTTTCCTTGAGTGGTAAATAGGGTTATGTGACAGAGTATCTTGTATGCTATGATTGTGATGTGTTGCACTGCATTATCTCTATGTGATTTATGATGTGTGTCTTCCAGAGTTCACAGAGTTAGGACCAGAAGGTCCACTGAGTTAGGGCCAGTGGGCCCACAGAGTTATAGCCTTGAGTGGCTAACGTGTGTTATATGCAGTAGTTTGGGGAACTCACTAAGCTTTATGCTTACAGTGTTATGTGTTATGTGTTTCAGGTACCAGTGATGATCTCGGGAAGGTGCCGACATGATTCCTACACACGCATGGGATTTATGTAATTTGATCTTGGGAAGTGTTTATTTCAAACAAAGATATGATACAATCAGATTTGTTAATAAATGTGTCTGGAAAATGTGTTTTGAAAAATTAAAAATTGTTTTAATTTTTACGGTGTTACAGATGTCTTCCAACAATGTTGCTTCTGGCTCAAACTCTACCGGCTCCTTCTCTCTCATGAACCTTTGTGGGAGAGTCATCTTTGATGGGACTAATTTCAATAATTGCATTAAGAACAGAAGGACAGTCACTCGCTATGAGGACAAGGAATATGTCCTTGACAAGGAGCTGATGGAACTTGACGAGTTTTCTGCTACTCCCTAGGAGATCACTGTCTTTAGGACTCATGAGAGAGATGCCACTAAAGTGGCATGTATCATGCTAGCCACGATGACAGACGAGCTCCAAAAGTCCTATGAGGACTTTTATCCTTTTGAGATGCACCAGGATTTGATGGAAAGATACCATCAGAGTGCTCGTCAAGAGCGATACGAAATAATCTCCTCTATAATAACAACCTGAATGAAAACGGTGAACCCATCATGGGCCACATGCAAAAAATGTAAAGGTTTGTGGACTGTTTGATGAAGTTGAATGTGAACTTTGCCGAGGAGTTGACAATTGACATCATATTGCACTCCTTACATTCTTGTTATGTTCAATTCTCAATGACTTATCATATGAACAAGGAGGAGGTCACACTCAGGAAACTTCAAGGACTTTTGAAGACCACCGAAAGTGGTCTTAAAGGTAAATCGGTTGTTACTACATCTACTCCTACCACCGCCCCTGTTCTGGCTATTGGGCAAGGTAAAGGGAAGAAGAGGAATAGCCCTTCGAAGGGCACCAAGGAAAAGTCTCTTGATGGCTCCTCTTCAAGTAGAACCAAAGGTGGTTCTATCACTGCTTCTGCCAACCCTAAAGAGGCTGAATGCTTCTATTGCCATGAAAAGGCGCACTGGAAGCAAAACTGCCCAAAGTACTTGCAAGGTGTTTAGGATGAGAAAGTGAAACCCAACCATGCAGGTATTTACACTATATTGTCTAATAACTCACCATATTCAAATTCTTGGGTCCTTGATATAGGATGTGGTATTCACATATGTTCTGATTTGCAGGGACTAAGAAGAAGTGAGAATGTAGAGCATGAGAAGATAAACTTGATCATGGGGAATAGGAAAGCTTCACCTATCACCAAGATTAAAGTTTATTCTTTGTTGCTAAGTAGTGGTTTAAGATTAGATTTGAATAAATGTTGTTACTCATCTGAAATAGTGAGAAATATTATTTTCGTTCACGGTTTGTACAAACAAGGATTTACTTTTTCATTTGAAAATGAATGTAGTGATATTAATGCTTTCTATAATAGTGTTCTTTATTTTAAAGCATTACCTTGTGATGGTGTATATAAAACTGTGTCGGTTGTAGATAATCTAGGAAATAATTTTTTGTGTATTGATTCTTCCACTAGCTTAGATAAAGCATCATTATGGCGTTGTCGTCTTAGACATGTGAGAAAGAAACTCATAGGCCAACTCCAAAATGATAGAGTCTTGGATTCATTTGACCTAAAGTTAGATGATAGTTGTGAATCTTGTTTACTTGGAAAAATGACAAAGCCACCTTTCACTGGTACTTGTGTTAGGGGTGAAGTTTTGTTTGATCTCGTACACACAGATGTGTGTGGACCCTTCAGAACTGCCACAAGGGATGCTAAACGCTTCTATGTGACTTATACTGATGATTATAGTAGATACGACTATGTCTACTTAATTAAGAATGAGTCAGAAACCTTTGAAAAGTTCAAAGAGTTTAAATAGGTAGTGGAGAATCAGCTGGGCAGGAACATTAAGATGCTTCGATCCGATCGAGGTGGTGAGTATCTTTGTACATAGTTCCTTGACTATCATAAGGGATGTGGGATTGTCTCACAATTGACACCTCTCAGGACACCACAACTTAATGGTATGGCTAAGAGGCATAAATCAAACCTTGTTGGACATGGTTCGTTCCATGATGAGTCGAGCTTCGCTACCAATCTCATTTTAGGGGTATGTCTTAGAGATTGTTGCCCATATCCTTAATGTGGTCCCTACAAAAAAGGTTGTCAAAACACCTCACGAGATGTGGACCGGGAAAGTTTCCAATTTGGACCACATCAAGATTTGGGGTTGCGAGGCTTTTGTGAGCGTGCAAGAATAGTTGATACACTTATTACTGTAGAAGGTGATACACTTATCAGTGATAGCAAACTGGTAAGTTTGGATGAACCTAACAGCTACACGGAAGCCATGGCAGTCCCCGAGTCTAGTATATGGAAAGAGGCTATGGATAGCGAGATACAGCCCATGTATGACAATTAAGTTTGGAACTTGGTTGACAATATACCTGGTCATAAGACTGTCGGGTGCAAATGGATCTTCAAGAAGAATACCAACATGGATGGGAATGTACACACTTATAAGGCATGACTAGTTGCAAAGGGCTTCTCTCAAACTCTGGGTGTTGACTATGATGAGACCTTTTCACTAGTAGTGAAGATTAAGTCTATTAAATTTATGCTAGCCATTGCTGCATTTCAAGATTATGAAATATGGCAAATGGATGTCAAAACCGTTTTTGTTAATGGAAAGTTGGTTGAGGATGTTTGCATGAGTCAGCCATAGGGTTTTGTCAGCACATAGTACCCTAATAGAGTGTGTAAGCTTGAGAAATCCATCTATGGATTGAAATAAGTACCTCGCAGATGGATTTTTGTTTCGATGAGAAAGTGAAAGAGTTTGGTTTTTCGAGAAGCGAAGATGAGTCCTGTGCATATGTCAAGGCTAGCGGGAGTATAGTTAGTTTTTTGGTATTGTATCTGGATGACATACTCCTCATAGGAAATGACATCCAACTCTGCAGGAAGTGATGTCCTGGCTTGGGAAGTGTTTCGCTATGAAGGACCTTGGAGAAGCTGCCTATATATCCTGGGGATAAGGATTTTGAGAGACAGGAGTAAGAGACTAATTGGACTTAGTCAGAGTACCTACCTGAATAAGGTGCTGAATAGGTTCAACATGAAGGCTTCCAAGAAACGAGAGTTACCGATCCAGAGTAACGCAAGACTGAGTAAGACTTAGAGCCCGAGTACCGAGGCTGAGATAGTTGAGATGGGTTGAGTACCATATGCTTCCGCTGTAGGCTCGATCATGTATGCTATGACTTGTACTCATCCTGATGTGGCTTTTCCTTTGAGCATGCTCAGAAGATATCAGGGGAACCCTGGTAAGGCTCACTGGACTACAGCAAAGAACATTCTCGAGTACATGCGGAGGACTAAGGACTGGATCCTTACCCTCGGTAGGAGTGATTACTTGAGAGTAGTAGGGTATAGTGATGCTAGCTTCCAGACTGATAGGGATAATTTCCGCTCTCTGTCAGGCTGGGTGTTTACCTTAAATGGAGGAGTAATTAGTAGGAAAAGTTCCAAGCAGGAGACAGTGGCTAATTCACCTTGGGAAGCAAAGTACATAGCAAAAAGCGAGGCAGAAAATGAGGCGATATGACTGAAGAACGTCATTGGATACCTTGGAGTAGTAACAGCTATGAAGGACCTTATGGAGATTTTTTGTGATAGTGAAAGTGCAGTTGGCTTAGAAAATGAACCAAGGAATCATGGGAGATCTAGATAGATCAACAGAAAATATCATTTCATTAGATATCAAATAGAAGAAGGACTTCTCGTGGCAAAGAGGGTATCATCGGATGAGAACCCAAAAGATCCCCTCACGAAGGGGCTGGGTAGGGTTAAGCATCTTTAACATGCGAGGCGCATTGGGCTAAAGGATGATATTAGTTTAATAAATTAGATAGCTTTTGATGATAAATAAAAGTTGTTATTTATTTCTAAGTAAAGTGTTACTATATTCTGTCAATTTTTTACTATCATTTCAATTTTCACATGTTTTGACTTCCAGAATAATTATGTTGTGCTATATCATGTTATTGAAACCATCCACATTCAATCATACTTTGGAAGTACATAATGAGGAAATACTGTCATGAATGGGTCTGCAATTTGATGAGATTGAAATGTTTAGATTGATAAGATTCTTAAACAAATAAATCAAGAACACAATGCAAAAAAGAACAACAGACAAATCAATGCTTACGTCGAATGATTGATAAGTCACGACCTCATAAAAGAGTAAACTATTAAAAGAGTACATACTAAGATGCATGCGTGCACTATATAAAGTAAACCCTAATAAATGTAATACGGCTCGACATGCCCATAAACGAGAATACAATATACTTAGACAAAATCCCAATGACGCAACACTTCATAACTCAATAATCTCCCCCTTTGCGTCAGTTGAGGCAAGATATTACTGCTGCAGAATCTGGGTAGTCTTCTTTACTGTTTTGAACAACTTATGTATAATAGCTAGAATAGTGCGATGAAAGTTGATATACCACATAATCATGTTATTGAAGATATTTTTTGCAACATCATCATTGGATTTACATCTGTTGACTATATCCAAAAGATGTTCAAGAGCAACAGTGGAAAATAGATGCTTGTCAGACAAAGCGATCAGACACTTTAATGGTGGAGACGAACCTCCAACATCTTTAGTAAACATCACCGTCAAATGTTCATTGTCAATCTTGCCCATACTCATCTTGTTCACATCACTAACCTTGCCAATGGGTCTAACAGTGAACTTCTTCCTCACAGCCGAAGCAATCACCTAATCAAGATTCATTACTTCATGTATATACGAAACCAACATTCTCTTTATGTGATTAAGAATGGGTTCGCACTTGTACTCATTTGACAATAAAATGTTAGTCAACAGAATCCAGTCATGAGGGTTGAGATTCGACAAATCAGCAAGAGAAAATTCATGAGCTGAATCATCCGAACCACGAGTAATCCAGAACTTCAGATTAATAATTTTTCCCGCAGCAATTGGCTTCAAAACCTTGACCGTTGTAATCTTCTTTGCATTCCAGGTTAAATACAGAGGTTGCGAGAAAGCAAAGTAGTAATCGATTAGTTCTCTATTAACCTTCAGTTCCGGTGAGGGAACATAAGCAATTGGCTTAAAGCAATGAAAAATGAATGCCCTTCGGGTGATCAACATATCGAGTTGCATGTCTTTAGCATTAGCAAAGTCAAAGGAAATGACTGGTTTAAGCCAATGAGTACTTGGGGATTCAATCGCTTCCTTCAGTAGGTTTTCCAATGTCCTTAATTGAAAAATAGGTTTACTTCGTTCCAAAAAGTCATGGGCCTCTTTAGATTTTCTTTCCCTCTCTTCGGTTTGATGGGTTTGCTTTAACGACCCTTCTTGATTCACATCTTCTTCTTCTCCACTTTCACCAACAATTCTCTTTCCTATATCTTGAATAGTTGAACCCGAAGCTTCATTATCCTTCGAAATTATGGTGACACTTGGTTTAACAGGAATAGGTGGAGGATTTTCGATTGTTCGAGTTTGGCTTTTGGGGGTTTGTTTTGGTGGAGCTTGACTTCCTTCTCCCTTTTGTTTTGGAGGGATGTCTGCCCTCGGAACACCCTCGATTCTACTCAGATGCACGAGAGATAGACATAGTTTTTCAGCCAAACGCCTCCAGATGGTGATTGTGAGAGCGGTATCATGGGAATCCAGGAAATCAACCAGAAGAGCATGAACATCAGCAACACAGGATTTCACAACTACTCATTCGGTTGTGAAATCATCAACTTCTTTTTGGGCATGGGCAATCTTGATGGACTTAGTTTTCAGCAAAGTGGCTTGTCGAGCGAGCTCATCCATCACTTTATTTTCCATAGCTAGATAATCCGGGAGTTTGTATAGACGAGAGTTGATAGACTTGTTGAGTGCAGAGTGATCAGTTTGGATGTCAAAGCGAATAGTTTCAAGCTTTACTAGTTTGGCTTGGTGAGAAGAAACAAGCTGCTCGACAGAAGAATTCATTGTGTTCACCTGTTGCTGCGACTCAACTTGTAGAGACTGCAAAAATGCTTTAGCATCAGCCATTAGTTTTTCGACTTTTTCGGTCGCTGTCTTAGTGGATTCATCAACGGCTTTAATTTCATATTCGATTGAAATCTCATGCTGCTGAACCAAAGTGGCCACTAAAGCTTTAATGGCAGCATCAGAATAGGCCGAAGAGGAGGATTGAGAAGAAGAGTCAAGCAAAGTATCATGCTTCTCATTTAACTCCTTGAGATGCCTTTTGGTGACAAGGGCATCATTATCTTCATCACTTTGAACAGTGTAGTGACTGTAGTGAAAAGTATCAAAATCCATATCCACCCCACCGAGAACAGTATATGATTCTTCTGAGTTGATTAGTGAGACAAGTTTTGAGGTAATGAGGGTTTTAACACCTAAAGTTTGTGCCCCCGCATCAGATGCATTTACAGGAGGTGTAGGTACAATAGAAGTAGTGGTGGTGGTTGCTTCGGTGAATAATGGTGGTGGTAGAGGTGTAGAAGTAGGAAGTTGTGTGGAAGTTTGTAACGCCCGCAAATCTGGGCTAGTCAATTAGAGGCAATAGGGGTCGAAAACGACTTTTCGGCAAAAGGTTATTTAGAATAAATATACTTAACCAAGTTGTAGAATATGCCACAAGGTTTCCGTACATATAAAGAACGCCGAAATCCGAGTTATAACGAAGAAGTTATGACCCGTCGAAGTTTCGCGACGGAACCGGCACGACACCGGGAAGCGTAAATAGTGAATCTACAATAGAGAGATATTTAGCCTTATAAATCTAAACAAAAGCCGTATAATATGTTAAACTAAGAACATCGATAAAAAGAACGGCCAAATCTGACTTCGTATGAAGAAGTTATGATTTTTCGAAGTTTCGGACTAGCAGTGTACAACCCGAAATTCGAATATTAGATCGAGCGGTTTTTGGCCGACACGAACTAAATGAGAATCAAAGATCTCGTTAAAAGTAGCGTAACGAGAAAAAGATCGGCGAAAACGGACGTCAGATGAAGAAGTTATGAGGATTTAACGGACCAATCCTGTCCCGGCCTGTTAATAATATAAAATTTTAAATCAAATCAAAATTAGCCGACGAAGTCTAAACGAAAGTTGTAGAGTACGTCCCCACCTTCGCGTGGATATAAAGAACATCGAAAACGAAGCACGTATGCGAAAGTTATGAATTTTAAAAGTTGAGTATGCAAATTGCAAAATCTGATGCGCGATAGATGACGTGGCCTCATCGCAGCCGTCCATCGCCGATCACAGAGCGCCCTTCGGATCACGCCATGTCGCCTCGCTTCGCCTTACGCCCCGCGTCGGAGTTCGGTACGCCTAGCGTAACCTCGGTCCTTATCCTTTTCCGAAGTGGGAGCTAGCTGGTGCAAGCTGGCAACCCCATCCGAACTACGCCCGGTGTAGCTGCTGAACGCGCAGCGTAGTCCGAGCTGCTGAGCGCCTATAAAAGGCTGCGAAGGTTTCCGAGTTTTTCAAAACATTTCCTTTCTCTCTCTAAATTACTTTCTCTCTCTACCCCATTTTAACCCCCTAGCACCCTAAGGAAGCCCCGAGGCTCCCGGAGTCCCGAGAAAAATGAGTCTTTCGGTTTCGAAACGCTGCTCCAATTAAGTTCCAGTTTTCGATAAAATTTATTGTAAGTGTGCTATGCTTACGCAATTTTTTATATAGCTTTCAAATAATTATAGGAATGTTATTTGGTCCTTAAAATAATTATTTGGGCTATTATTATGAGTTATATTGAGTGTTATTAACGCTTAATAATAGTCAGACTAATTAAATGGTCGCGGTTATCGTTAGACTAAACCCTAGTGGTATTGGTACTAGGTTTTAACGAAGGGAAATTGTTTTAAGAGTATCGAAGCGCTGTCTGAGTACTGAGTCTCCACCTACTTAGGTGAGTGCATAGTTACTTTCAGCTTACATATAGATATGAAGTATTTTATATAAATTACGTGCTATGTGTGCATATTATCTGAATACTTGCTATCTATGCTGGATGAACGTTTTATACATGTTTTCAATGATTTAAACTGTATATGTATTTTATATCTACAAAATGTGTTGGGTAAAACATGGGTAGATGTAATAGTTGTTGTGTGACCAAATAAAATAATGAGAGGCCTCATTGTAGATGTTATTGATGATCTAGTCATCTAGCGGAGTATAGATGACAATCACAGACTATTCTAGATAGTCTAGTGGAACACTAGCAGGCTCGCAACCTGTAGGTGTTTATTCGAACTGTGTGTTTATTTGAACTATGTGAACTGTGTGCTCACCAGGTATACTCCATCCCCTATATGGTTGCCATTAGGACTTTCATTGCCAAGGAATCCCCTTGGCAGTAGTGTCCATCCCAATGATTGTCCTTAGACTAGGTCCCTTGTGTTAGATGTTTTAGGGACGTAATGTGATGATAATGGGAATGGGTAATTGGGTTGATTGTTTGATGTTTAAAAATAATAATTATATTATTGTGGGTTCAAAACCCTATGTACTCACCATGTTTCCCAACCTGACCCACTCAGTTTATTTATATCACAGGTGTTGATATGAAGTCACATTACACTGAGAGATTTAAAGAGATGTAGATCACTAGTGTAAATAAATGTAAGTTCTGTTGATGCTTATGTTTCTGTATTAACGATGACATCTCAAATGTTTTAAAATGAATAAAATACGTTTCTTCGAAAATGTTTTTTATAACGTATTTGATCATGTTTTTTTCAGGGAACAAATTCGGCAACATTTTTAATAAAATAAGTACTCTGATTTTTAAAAAGCATAAACAAAAAAATCGGTCTTTTCTGGCCGTGATTTTGGGGATGTCACAGTTGGTATGTTGTTAATTGTTCGGATCTATGGTCTGTTGCCGACCGGATTCGGAAACCTTATGTGTTTAGGATTCTAAACGTACGACTACGATATTAGAACTAGCATATAAACGTTTCGGAGTGATAAGGATGATTTAACCGTCAATCCTAACTAAAGGTCTAGATTCACCTTATTCGGTGTATAGATCAAGATGGCAAGGACTCTGTCACACCCCAAAACCGAGAACGGCGGAAATGTTCTGGGGCGGAGGACGTCATGTATAGTATTACAACAGTGTAATATAATAAACAAGCAACAACATCATCCATTGCATTATAAGTAAAGTTTAATACATGTGTGTTCTTTCATTGTAATAAGACACCAAAATATGCAATTAAAATAAAAGACGAGACTTGTCTGCTCCGTCTTCTCAAAACCTCGCCTCCGTACCTGTCTACTGAGAACCTGAGAATACAAGTTATTTTGAAAGCGAGTATCAACTTTAAAGCTGGTGAATTCATAAGTATAATAGTGTCATTGCTTTGTTTGTGAAAATCTGATATGAAGGCCATGTAAACCTTTAAATGAAAATACTGAGGTAAGTATGAAATCCCTAGAAAAACCCTTATTTTCTATAAGTATGAAATGTAGTCTTCTACTAAGACCTGAATGTTCTGTACGTATGAAGTGTAGTCTTCTACCAACACCCGAATGTTTTGTAAGTATGAAGTGTAGTCTTCTACCAAGACCCGAATGTCTTGTAAGTATGAAGTGTAGTTTTTCCTTTGTATTGACTAGTACTAAAAGTGCTTAGTCTAACTCAACGTTTATGTGAAAGGTATCACCAAATAAAGTAATAGGAAATACGTAATAAAGTAAATGTTAGCCGGAGGTACTCATGCTAACATTTACTTATATAACCTAATGAACATCCGAAGATTGTCCAATTGTCCTCTGTAGCAGCAGCAGGGCGAGGGAATGGTTAGTCCCCGTAAAGGTACTCCTAGTATAAGTAATAACCGTAGGCATCCGTAGATGTTCATTACCCACTGTTGCTAACAGATGAGTTCCGAAATGGTTAGTCCCGTACGTATATCCCGAGGTACTTTGGGATAGAGGCCCATCTAGGTATCCCGAGGTACTAGGGATAGGGTCTTGTCTAGATATCCCGAGGTACTAGGGATATGCAGGAATATTTACACAGAAGGTACTAATAAATCATCCTCGCAATTTGAGATACAAATATTCACTATAAACAAGTATACACAGGTAAAGGTATCTACGTAAAGGTACTCTTGTAATGTGTTCATGTATCATGTAAGCATATGTAAAGGTACTCATGTATCAGGTAAGGTTCTAGTAAGAACTCATGAATGAACTGACTCTTGTGTGATTCCTTGTAATAGAAGTAATGTTTGATATCTTCAAATTATCGCTATGATAATTTACTGTAATATAACTGGTTGATCATGTAGGTTTATACACTCTTACTACTCAAGGGTGTGGCAAACTAAACGAAAGATGTAAACTATAAACTCAATACATATATAAGAATATAAGTGTATATGCATAGTTTAGTTCAAGAATGTAAAAATGGTTTTGTAAGACCTCTTATGGGTTTTGAACAACAATTAACAATGACTTGATTTCATTTTAATAAAACACTTCAAAGGTAAAACATTTGGTAACAATGTGTTTTTAAGATGTAAAACCATTTCATGCATCACAATTTGTAGCATGTGAAATATGTTAAATGACAAACACAGTTATAAAATACATATCAATGATTAAATAACATGTTTGTTTCTACTTGTATTCCCCCCCCCCCCCCCATTAAAGCATTTAAAATCATTTAAAATATTGGTTAGGGGTATGAACTCACATGAAAGTTTGAAGATAGCGAGATGGAAAACCGGGCAGAGTTTCGTCTCGGGAAACGGATTTTTCTCGGGATTCTCGGGAATCTTGGGAGTAAAATTGACCTTCGGGACTTGAGCAAAATGACCAGGGCTTCGGGTTTGAACGGGCACGGAAAACGAGGCAAAACGTAAGAGAAATGAGAAGAAATGAGCAAATTTTTCGGAAACCCTCGCATCCCTTTTATAGGGGTGCTGAACCGCCTCGGTACACTGGGCGAACGAGGGTACGCAGCGCGTACTGGGACGTCATCGCTTACGCACTTCGGATGGGAGAGCATAGAGGAGTAGGGGCGACGTGGACGATACAAGGCCCCTGATTTGAGTATGCGGGGCGCACGAGGGTACGCAGGGCGTACTCCGGTCCTATCTGCTGACTCCTCTTCGGATATTACCATGGATTTATATTTAAATTTATATTTACTTTAAATAAACTTCTAAAATTCACATCTACTCCTTCATACGAACTCCGTTTTCGACGTTCTTTATATCCACGCGTAGGTGAGACTAAGATCTACAACTTTCGTTTAGATTCAGTTGGCAAATTATGAAATTATTTTTATTATTTATTTCTTAAAATGACGTGATTAAGGAATTTCTTCAAAAATTCATAACTTCTTTATCCGACGTCCGTTTTCGTCAGACTTTTTACCGTTGCGCTAGTATTGTTGAGCCCTTCGATTCTCATTTAGATTGTGTCGGCTAAAAGTCTCTCGATCTCTATTTCGAGTTTTTAGCTGTCTACTGCTATACCCGAATCTCGGAAAATCATAACTTCCTCATCCGAAGTCAGATTTGGACGTTCGTTTTATGTACGCTCACGGTTTGAGGTTATCTATAACTTTCACTTAGATACATAAGGCTAAAAACTATTGTATTGAAACTTCGCGTTTTTCGTTTAATCGGTGTTGCCGGTTTTGCCGAGAATCTTCGGTTGGTCATAACTTCTTCGTTATAACTCGGATTTTTGGGTTCTTTATATGTACGAAAACCTTGATACGATTCCTACTACTTTATTTAACCAAAATAAGATTTTAGGAAAGTTATATTTTGACCTAGATTTGATCGGTTTTACATTACATTGTCTCGAAATATCGGGTTGTCACATCATCCCTCCGTTAGAAGGAATTTCATCCCGAAATAAGAATTTAAGCAAGGAAGTATGCACGAATGATCGATTCGTGAGGAGGAAACTTCCTAATCGATTGGTTCTAGCGCACCTAAGTGATAACGGGTTCTCGGTTGGTATTCCAACGAACCTTCACTAACTGGCGATGGCGTTTCTTCGTCCGCTTGACCTCTCGGCCGAGGGTCACTACTGTTCTAATATGAAGGCGACGATCTCGACGAGTTGACTTGCAAGAGTCCTAACGGAAAGGTATGGTTTCATGATCGAGATGCGAAGAGTAGAAAGTACGTTACTGAGTTCGCGGAGTAGGTCTAGTTTGTGTGAGGCACAGGACCGATTCTGATAAGAATCTCGGAGGTCCTGTCTAACTTGGATTTAGCTTTCCATGCTTTAAGAAGCGTATTAAGCCATTCCCAGAGTGATTTATCCTAAAGAACTTGGTCACTCACTTGGAATCTCAAAGGTTCCTTTTCTAGCGTAACTTCCCAGTCAAAGGCCACCTCTTGCTGGGTCAAAGTCGTACGAGTTTCTGTAGCTTGCGAGGAGTTCTGAATGAACTAAGGCGGTAGGTCGGTAAGACCTAGAATCTGGCGAAAAACTGTCGGCGTCTCTGGTGTCGATAAATGCTCAACGATGTTGACAAATTGAAAGAGTACTCATAATTTCTCACATTACTAACAGTGTGTCCTAGAAATTTGACTCTTCAATTTCAAAACTCGTGCCTAGAGAACTTTGCTAAAAGTTCCTCTGTGGGAATGTTACCATGGGCTTTCTTCTTACTACGAGGGTAGATAAGTAAGTCATTACATGGAGAAATGATGACTGATCCCAGTAAGAAAGACGTAACTCTATTCATTTAGCTCATGAAAACTATAGGCGTATCGGTCCTATCCGAAAGGTATCACTACGAACTCGAAGTGTCCGCATCGAGTTCAGGAGATAGTCTTCCGGACATCCTCCCCTACCACTCGAACTGGTGATATTCGGATTTCAGATCCATTCCTGGAAGTAGTTTCTTTCCTTGCGTTTGCTCAACCATTTTGTCTATGCGAGGCAGAGATAACGATTTCTATGAAAATCTTGACGGAGTCCTCGATATCCGAGGCACATACGTTGCAATCCATCGATCTCCGCGAGAATATGACCGGGGTTCTCTAGGGTGAAAAGCCTAGTCTTCTAATTCTCTTTCTGTGTAGTTCGTCAAGTGGTTTGTACTGTTCTGGTATATCCGAGGGTGTTTAAACTATAGGGCGATCTGTTTTCGGGAGTCGTACTGGGTTCTAAGTTTGTTCACATGACGATGTGATTACTCGTATACTTAGGCAGTTCTCCGTCCTGAAGTCCATTTTAGAATTTATACAGGGCTTCACGATCACAATCTCGTGTATACGAGTCGTATATAATAAAGATTGAAAAGGTAGTCGAATAACTGATTCTTCCTTACCCTCACATCCCATCCGGGAAAAGAAGTTAAAGTGGAATCATCAATTCTAAACCTGTAGAACCTTGATTATATATCACTCTTATGCATACATTTCTCAGTGATAGATCAATCGTATAAATCCTTGGATTGAACTTGACGTACTGCACGAGTGGTACTTCAGGGATTTCTTCGGAAAGAAAATAACTAAGTGGTACTCCTGGCATGAGTACTACGGTGTTCTGATATGACGGCTTCGCTGGAAAAACGATCTAGAAGAAAGAGATGTACGTATGAAGCTGTTTTGGCGTCGATCAAATTGAATCTAATTGTATGATAATGTCGGAATCATATAGAAACTTTAAAGACATCAGAATTAAACATAAGACGACTACAAACAAAACACAACTGTGCAACCATGAACAGAGTTACAGTACTTTAGATTTACCACAAGACTATTACTGCGAATAAGATATACTACAAAAGACAAGTATACGCAGCACGAGAATTCCTATACAGACAGGATCTCGCAAAAGGTAAGACTCTAGTTGCACTAGTTCTAGATCGTTTATAAGTTTGTTACAACGAAACGCCCAAATTACATTTAACGTGGTTCCGGACTAGGCTCTCCTGCAGCTGTGATCCTGAGAATTTTTCCATCTGCGCCAGAGTTCTTTGTTATCGGGCAATCTTTCTTGAAGTGTCGTACCTCACCGCATTGGTGGCATGACTGGCTAGTACTAGCTTTGGTGACGGGATTTCGGTGTTTAGCCAAGGTTATGTGGACACGAGTGCCTTCCTCGTTACTCCACTTTGAAAATTTCTTCTTAAATCTTTCGGTGCTATAACTAATCTTGTGTGCAAGGTTAGTCTCGATGAAAGGGACCTGAGTGATGGGTCGCGCCGATGCTCCACAGTTACGAGCATGGTGCCCTATGTTTAGGCAATTGCAACATTGCATCTCATGGCAAGCCCCATAATGATGGAAACTACACCTATCACACTTCGGGAGTTTTCCCTCGTATGGCCTGCTCGGTACGGGAACGGCAGGGGTTTCCACTTGCTGCTGTTGTACAGTCAGCTTTTGGGATCTCTTGCGTTCCTTCCGGGCTTGACGCTTTCGTTTCTTGTTCTCTGCTTTCTGGCTTTGCGAGCCTGTGACTGTTACTGTTTGGCGACTTCCTGGATGGATATCGCGATTGGAAACTTCATTCCCATCAGTAGTATTGACTGTGCTGTTAGTGCTACGGTGCGCAAGGAGCGCGGTTGCGGCAGCAACTACGGCAGATGTAACTGCTGTTTGAAAGGTAGCGGTGTCCATAGTAAAAGCGGAGGCTCCCCTATTCGATTGTTGCTTCCGAATGACTACATGATTCTGTAGCATGAAAGATAAGGGTTTTGTGAGCGGTTCTGGTTGACCCTGATGTACTTAGAATGTTCTTGCAAAGAGTAAGAGTATGATCTCGAAAGTTTGACCTACATCCCTGTGATGCAGTCCTAGTAATGGGTGGAAGTACGTTCGTAGAATGGTCTCAAATCGTTTGTCGTTCGAGCTGAGGTATCGTGGGTTGGTGAATAACAAGATCCAACCACTGAAAGAGACTTGGAAATGTCCCCGGAGCTAAATTACTATAGTCCAAATCACTTGACTAAAGCATGTTTCAGATAGACTCCAAATGAAAGTATGATAAGAGTACTTGAATGAAGAATGACACAAGAGTTAGCCGGCTGTCAATATCTTGGATATTCACAATGTAAAGGTTCAGGAAAATGACCTTGTAAAGGTCTTACATCATATCCACAGAAGATAGTTCCTGACAGCATAAAGACCTAACTAAAGTACTTACGGTACAAGATAATTTCATAGAAAATGCCACATCAGGCATAGACAGAAAGATACGATTCCTCTTTATAAGGAAATAAAGTAAAGCGTCTACTACTGGCGACGGTCATCCCTCTGGTGAACTCTCAGTTCAGCCAATTGACGTTCCATGTCAAGTAGGTGTCTTTCGCACACCATCTGGCGTACTCGGAGCCCTATGACTTTGGCTCGTGATTCAGCCAGTGCTTGCAGCAGGGTTTCATGGTTTCTCTCTGATCTCTCGTGAGCATATTCTGGATGAATGGTGTGGAGGGTATGAATTCTAGCATAGGCGACTAATTCTGAAATCTGATGTAGGGCTGTCTTGCTTTGAATCTCATTTCGGGCCCCTCTGCGGACCAAGATTGGCAAGACTATATCTGCTAAGCCCTCATTGCTCAAGTCATAAAAGCTTCAGTCGCCATCCAATGGCATAGACTGATCTTGTCCCTGGCTCCATGTTTCCAAGCATTCCACTCACTCAGGGTCGGGCCATGAAAAGCCGGACGAGGGTTAAGAGTTAGAACGGGAGTTGCTCGGGGTAGGTTCTCAACTTCTGGTTCGGAGTTAGCATCATACGAAAGGTCTTCATCATGGTGATCATCCAGGGGATAGGATGATCATTCTCTGGTTCCTCTCCAAACCAACCAGCTATGACTTCATTCAGAAGATACTGATTGTCAAGGGGATGGAGTCCAGCTATGATTTCTATGCGAGAATTTAGGGTAAGAGGATAATTATTAGACGAACTATCCAGATAATTATTTAGAAAACCTTCATTAGTTACATCGCTATTTGTGAAGTGCATACCAGCTATGTGTAATCTAAACAGGATAGACCTTCGAATAAGTGACCTTAATTCCAAATTCACACAGAACAGGGATAAGGCAAAATTATCACAGATTCTAAGTCTATAACATCCTAATTACATATAGCCTCAGTGTATCCACTTAGCAACTATCAACTTAATAATGAAGATCCCGCTTTAGTTCTCAAGTATAAAGTACTTATAGTAACACCAAATACTCCTATAGTATTTTAAATTTTAATGTTATGTTCTATTGTTCTCATTGTGGTAGGGTTGGTAAGATTTTAGTATTGTTGCAACCACACACTTAAACTTAGGCACATGCTATTCAACCCTCGGATAATATAGGTGATCAGGCTATATCTTCCCAGTTTTGACCATATGTCTCTAAGCCCACTTGTGTTGCCCAACAATCGTAATTCTTTTGTACTGTCCTAGTGACACTGATTTTAGTATGAATGCAACACGTATACTTACTTAAATATTTTACTATTTAAAGTATAAACTCTTGGTCAGAGTATTTTTAATCCCTTATGTATTTATAGTTAGTATATCTTTTATGGGTTGATATACTTAATTCACTATAAACAATGCTCTGATACCAATCTGTCACACCCCAAAACCGAGAACGGCGGAAACGTTCTGGGGCGGAGGACGTCATGTACAGTATCACAACAGTGTAATATAATAAACAAGCAACAACATCATCCATTGCATTATAAGTAAAGTTTAATACATGTGTGTTCTTTCATTGTAATAAGACACCAAAATATGCAATTAAAATAAAAAACGAGACTTGTCTGCTCCGTCTTCTCAAAACCTGGCCTCCGTACCTGTCTACCGATGAACTGAGAATACAAGTTATTTTGAAAGCGAGTATCAGCTTTAAAGCTGGTGAATTCATAAGTATAATAGTGTCATTGCTTTGTTTGTGAAAATCTGATATGAAGCCCATGTAAACCTTTAAATGAAAATGTTGAGGTAAGTATGAAATCCCTAGAAAAACCCTTATTTTCTATAAGTATGAAATGTAGTCTTCTACTAAGACCCGAATGTTCTGTACGTATGAAGTGTAGTCTTCTACCAACACCCGAATGTTTTGTAAGTATGAAGTGTAGTCTTCTACCAAGACCCGAATGTTTTGTAAGTATGAAGTGTAGTTTTTCCTTTGTATTGACTAGTACTAAAAGTGCTTAGTCTAACTCAGCGTTTATGTGAAAGGTATCACCAAATAAAGTAATAGGAAATACGTAATAAAGTAAATGTTAGCCGGAGGTACTGGTGCTAACATGTACTTATATAACCTAATGAACATCCGAAGATTGTCCAATTGTCCTCTGTAGCAGCAGCAGGGCGAGGGAATGGTTAGTCCCTGTAAAGGTACTCCTAGTATAAGTAATAACCGTAGGCATCCGTAGATGTTCATTACCCACTGTTCCTAACAGATGAGTTCCGGAATGGTTAGTCCCGTACGTATACCCCGAGGTACTGTGGGATAGAGGCCCATCTAGGTATCCCGAGGTACTAGGGATAGGGTCTTGTCTAGATATCCCGAGGTACTAGGGATATGCAGGAAGATTTACACAGAAGGTACTAATAAATCATCCTCGCAATTTGAGATACAAATATTCACTATAAACAAGTATACACAGGTAAAGGTATCTACGTAAAGGTACTCTTGTAATGTGTTCATGTATCATGTAAGCATATGTAAAGGTACTCATGTATCAGGTAAGGTTCTAGTAAGAACTCATGAATGAACTGACTCTTGTGTGATTCCTTGTAATAGAAGTAATGTTTGATATCTTCAAATTATCGCTATGATAATTTACTGTAATATAACTGGTTGATCATGTAGATTTATACACTCTTACTACTCAAGGGTGTGGCAAACTAAACGAAAGATGTAAACTATAAAGTCAATACATATATAAGAATATAAGTGTATATGCATAGTTTAGTTCAAGAATGTAAAAATGGTTTTGTAAGACCTCTTATGGGTTTTGAACAACAATTAACAATGACTTGATTTCATTTTAATAAAACACTTCAAAGGTAAAACATTTGGTAACAATGTGTTTTTAAGATGTAAAACCATTTCATGCATCACATTTCGTAGCATGTGAAATATGTTAAATGACAAACACAGTTATAAAATACATATCAATGATTAAATAACATGTTTGTTTCTACTTGTATTCCTCCCCCCCCCCCATTAAAGCATTTAAAATCATTTAAAATATTGATTAGGGGTATGAACTCACTTGAAAGTTTGAAGATAGCGAGATGGAAAACCGGGCAGAGTTTCGTCTCGGGAAACGGATTCTTGGGAATCTCGGGAGTAAAATCGACCTTCGGGACTTGAGCAAAATGACCAGGGCTTTGGGTTTGAACGGGCACGGAAAACGAGGCAAAACGTAAGAGAAATGAGAAGAAATGAGCAAATTTTTCGGAAACCCTCGCATCCCTTTTATAGGGGTGCTGAACCGCCTCGGTACGCTGGGCGTACGAGGGTACGCAGCGCGTACTGGGACGTCATCGCTTACGCACTTCGGATGGGAGAGCATAGAGGAGTAGGGGCGACGTGGACGATACAAGGCCCCTGATTTGAGTACGCGGGGCGTACGAGGGTACGCAGGGCGTACTCCTGTCCTATCTGCTGACTCCTCTTCGGATATTACCAAGGATTTATATTTAAATTTATATTTATTTTAAATAAACTTCTAAAATTTATATCTCCTTCATACGAACTCCGTTTTCGACGTTCTTTATATCCACGTGTAGGTGAGACTAAGATCTACAACTTTCGTTTACATTCCGTTGGCAAATTATGAAATTATTTTTATTATTTATTTCTTAAAATGACGTGATTAAGGAATTTCTTCAAAAATTCATAACTTCTTTATCCGACGTCCGTTTTCGTCAGACTTTTTACCGTTGCGCTAGTATTGTTGAGCCCTTCGATTCTCATTTAGATTGTGTCGGCTAAAAGTCTCTCGATCTCTATTTCGAGTTTTTAGGTGTCTACTGCTATACCCGAATCTCGGAAAATCATAACTTCCTCATCCGAAGTCAGATTTGGACGTTCTTTTTATGTACGCTCACGGTTTGAGGTTATCTATAACTTTCACTTAGATACTTAAGGCTAAATACTATTGTATTGAAACTTTGCGTTTTTCATTTAATCGGTGTTGCCGGTTTTGCCGAGAATCTTCGGTTGGTCATAACTTCTTCGTTATAACTCGGATTTTAGGGTTCTTTATATGTACGAAAACCTTGATACGATTCCTACTACTTTATTTAACCAAAATAAGATTTTAGGAAAGTTATATTTTGACCTAGATTTGATCGGTTTTACATTACATTGTCTCGAAATATCGGGTTGTCACATCATCCCTCCGAGAGAAGGAATTTCGTCCCGAAATAAGAATTTAAGCAAGGAAGTATGCACGAATGATCGATTCGTGAGGAGGAAACTTCCTAATCGATTGGTTGTAGCGCACCTAAGTGATAACGGGTTCTCGGTTGGTATTCCAACGAACCTTCACTAACTGGCGATGGCGTTTCTTCGTCCGCTTGACCTCTCGGCCGAGGGTCACTACTGTTCTAATATGAAGGCGAGGATCTCGAGGAGTTGACTTGCAAGATTCCTAATGGAAAGGTATGGTTTCACGATCGAGATGTGAAGAGTAGAAAGTACGTTACTGAGTTCGCGGAGTAGGTCTAGTTTGTGTGAGGCACAGGACCGATTCTGATAAGAATCTCGGAGGTCCTGTCTAACTTGGATTTAGCTTTCCACGCTTTATGAAGCGTATTAAGCCATTCCCAGAGTGAGTTATCCTAAAGAACTTGGTCACTCACTTGGAATCTCAAAGGTTCCTTTTCTTGCGTAACTTCCCAGTCAAAGGCCACCCCTTGCTGGGTCAAAGTCGTACGAGTTTCTGTAGCTTGCGAGGAGTTCTGAATGAACTAAGGCGGTAGGTCGGTAAGACCTAGAATCTGGCGAAAAACTGTCGGCGTCTCTGGTGTCGATAAATGCTCAACGATTTTGACAAATTGAAAGAGTACTCATAATTTCTCACATTACTAACAGTGTGTCCTAGAAATTTGACTCTTCAATTTCAAAACTCGTGCCTAGAGATCTTTGCTAAAAGTTCCTCTGTGGGAATGTTACCATGGGCTTTCTTCTTACTACGAGGGTAGATAAGTAAGTCATTACATGGAGAAATGATGACTGATCCCAGTAAGAAAGACGTAACTCTATTCATTTAGCTCATGAAAACCATAGGCGTATCGGTCCTATCCGAAAGGTATCACTACGAGCTTGAAGTGTCCGCATCGAGTTCAGGAGATAGTCTTCCGGACATCCTCCCCTAACACTCGAACTGGTGATATTCGGATTTCAGATCCATTCCTGGAAGTAGTTTCTTTCCTTGCGTTTGCTCAACCATTTTGTCTATGCGAGGCAGAGATAACGATTTCTATGAAAATCTTGACGGAGTCCTCGATATCCGAGGCACATATGTTGCAATCCGTCGATCTCCGCGAGAATATGACCGGGGTTCTCTAGGGTGAAAAGCCTAGTCTTCTAATTCTCTTTCTGTGTAGTTCGTCAAGTGGTTTGTACTGTTCTGGTATCTCCGAGGGTGTTTAAACTATAGGGCGATCTGTTTTCGGGAGTCGTACTGGGTTCTAAGTTTGTTCACATGAAGATGTGATTACTCGTATACTTAGGCAGTTCTCTGTCCTGAAGTCCATTTTAGAATTTATACAGGGCTTCACGATCACAATCTCGTGTATACGAGTCGTATATAATTAAGATTGAAAAGGTAGTCGAATAACTGATTCTTCCTTACCCTCACATCCCATCTGGGAAAAGAAGTTAAAGTGGAATCCTCAATTCTAGACCTGTAGAACCTTGATTATATATCACTCTTATGCATACATTTCTCAGTGATAGATCAATCGTATAAATCCTTGGATTGAAGTTGACGTACTGCACGAGTGGTACTTCGGGGATTTCTTCGGAAAGAAAATAACTAAGTGGTACTCCTGGGATGAGTACTACGGTGTTCTGATATGACGGCTTCGCTGGAAAAACGATCTAGAAGAAAGAGATGTACGTATGAAGCTGTTTTGCCGTCGATCAAATTAAATCTGATTGTATGATAATGTCGGAATCATACAGAAACTTTAAAGACATTAGAATTAAACATAAGACGACTACAGACAAAACACAACTGTGCAACCATGAACAGAGTTACAGTACTTTAGATTTACCACAAGACTATTGCTGCGAATAAGATATACTACAAAAGACAAGTATACGCAGCACGAGAATTCCTATACAGACAGGATCTCGCAAAAGGTAAGACTCTAGTTGCACTAGTTCTAGATCGTTTATAAGTTTGTTACAACGAAACGCCCAAATTACATTTAACGTGGTTCCGGAGTAGGCTCTCCTGCAGCTGTGATCCTGAGAATTTTTCCATCTGCGCCAGAGTTCTTTGTTATCGGGCAATCTTTCTTGAATTGTCGTACCTCACCGCATTGGTGGCATGACTGGCTAGTACTAGCTTTGGTGACGGGATTTCGGTGTTTAGCCAAGGTTATGTGGACACGAGTGCCTTCCTCGTTACTCCACTTTGAAAATTTCTTCTTAAATCTTTCGGCGCTATAACTAATCTTGTGTGCAGGGTTAGTCTCGATGAAAGGGACTTGAGTGATGGGTCGCGCCGGTGCTCCACAGTTACGAGCATGGTGCCCTATGTTTAGGCAATTGCAACATTGCATCTCATGGCAAGCCCCATGATGATGGAAACTACACCTATCACACTTCGGGAGTTTTCCCTCGTATGGCCTGCTCGGTACGGGAACGGCAGGGGTTTCCACTTGCTGCTGTTGTACAGTCAGCTTTTGGGATCTCTTGCGTTCCTTCCGGGCTTGACGCTTTCGTTTCTTGTTCTCTGCTTTCTGGC
>NC_056625.2:92323513-92372867 GCF_002870075.4 Lactuca sativa | reverse complement strand
AAGCAAGCAAGCAAGCAAGCAGTCACAAGAAAGGAATTTCTTAGTCTTCAGGCTAAGGTTGATCAAATTTTAGCCGCGGTCAAGCCAAATCAACCGCAACCAGAAGACAGACCGGGACCGCAGTCCCTGATGGAAAGAATAGAAAGATTGGAAACCAGAGAGAGAATGACTTCGGAGCGTATCTCTCTGAAATTTGAGATGGGAATCAAATCACTTGACAACAATCGTTAGGCTAATCACAAGGAGTTTATGGCTGCTGCGGAACGCCTCATCTCTGAGGTTACCACAATCAAAACTGACCTTCAAGCAGCCATCGCAGATTAGGCCTCACGTTCTAAGAAGTTGATTGTTGAGACTCATACTGCTTATGAGTCCGCAATCTCCATTCTCCAAACAACTATCAACAGAATGCAACAATCCCTATCAGCCAACTTCCATGGTCCGGAAATTCTCCAACTCACCAAGGAGATTCATAAACTACTCTTCAATCCCTCCATTCCCAATCATCATCAATTAGCAAAAGACCTCAAAGCGCAATTTCAAATAGTGTTTGACAAGGTTGATGGCCTTCGTCAATGGCTTGAGGAGGCTCCGGGTCTAAACTCAACCAATCCCCTTCACATAATCAAACTCCACCAGTCACTACTGAAAAAATTCCCACACCATAACCATCTCATCATACTCCACCTCACAACTCCCCTCCTCAAATTGATTACTCCTGAAAAAATAGAGACTCCCCCGCACTTCAAGAATCTGGAGGAGTATATGTCTTCTCCCAGCACAAACGACTCTCCTGTCACTACTCAAAGAAAAAGTGATTGGAGAGCAGCCAAGCTTGCTGAAGAAGTTTGGAGACTCTGCGGATTCGACACAATTATGGATGAATCCTTGATAAACTCTTGGATCAATCCACACAGAAGACTTCTTGATGATGACTATGTCCCTCATCTTACCTATCCGGAACCCCCTCAGACGGTTACTGGGATGTCCCAATCTCACCAAATGCCAGATACTTCACTGTATTTGAGCAGTTCGACCGCAGCCTTCCGGACGACAAAAGACTTCTGATGGAGTTCGAGAGACTTAGCCAATTCTATGCTAAAGCATGCCTCTCCAGTTGAACACATATGGTCTAACGATAGACCATCCGCAGTAAAAAAAATTACAAGATCCGGAAGTTCATGAAGGCTGAGTTCATCCAGTACACCCTGACCCGGAGGGAGCACGACTACATCCGCACCCAAGCTGATTTTCCGTGTATGAACCCTGAAGAAGTGTTTCTCATTGCCAAGGTCTTTCAGCACAAGTCTGAGAAGCATCCGAAGATGAAGATTGCACTTGAAAGGGCCAGTACATTTCTTAAGGAAACAGTCTGTGACTTCGCCAAAATAGATGCAGACCATTCATCCCATCATTTCCAAGATTGCTGACTTGCCACCACTTGACCCACACCCATGCCTACCGAAGGCTATGAGGAAAGATCATTAGGAGCAACCAATTATCGTGATCTAGGAGTCATTTTCAAAAGGAAGACTGGCAACGTCAAATATTTTATTCCTATGACTGCCATGCACCGTCTCACCAGAAAACAACTTGAGATCTGCCAGAACGCAGTTGAAAAATCCAAGCATACCACCGCAGAGGTCAAGTTTGAAATAATAAGAAGAATCAACTAGTTAGAGAACGTCAGGAAGTTTTGGTGGATCCTGATCAAGTTCCTTAAACTTGATAACTGATCAAAGTTAAAGAGGTCACTTAGGGGGAAATTGTTGAATCAAAAAAGTGACCCTTTTGAACTTTAGCTACCATAGTCTTCAAGCCACCGCAGTCAAGCAATCTTATCATATCTGGCCATCCGAAGTCTTCAGCACCGCAGTCTTTATCTTTACTTAGTTTATTTTTTCTTTTCTGTAAAACACTCTAATATCCAGTATGCCTTGCATGGCTGCTTTTAGAGTTGGAAACTTGTCTCTATAAATAGAGTTCATTTCTCATGTAATCGGTACCGGTGTGAATCTCTCATCAAATTCTAATACACATCAGTTCTCATTCTATCTTACTTATCAAACCTTTTTACTCTCATAATCAATTACCATCTCTTTTAAAGAGCAAGTCACTCGTGACTTAATCCCTAAGCTATATCTCATTTACTAACTTGGTTTGAATGCATTCCTTTTTATGAATCTGCTTATGTGTATACTTGATATAACAATTGTTGTCATTTACATTCCTTTACTTTTCCGCATCTAACTCACTAACTTCTAACTCTTAATATTATTGTTTTGCTAACAGATCCTTCGAGATTAACTATTCCGCTATATACTTGTTCTAACGATTTGTTCAAGTGTGTCTTAAAGTTTTTCTCTCAACAAGTTGCTCCAGCAACATCTATATAAAGAAATCCTTGGAGGATTTCTTGGTTCACTTTGATCATTCTCAAACACTTATGCACTTCTCAAACCATCAAGAGAGTCTCTTTTTCTCTCTACTTCCAGCCACTTTTTGAAGGAGTTCTTGAGCTATTACTTCATTTTTTGGTAAGTATTTCATCTAAACTCAAGTGTTATTCCATTTTTTTCATTACATCCTTGAATCATCTATACACATTTTAACACCAAAAATCGTTCTTAGGATCATCCAAAATTTCGCGTGTTCATCAAGTGTTCTTGACTTGATACTTCTCGTCTTCGACCTTCCACTCTTCAAGAAATCACGCAAGGTGAGTTCATACCCCTATATTTTCCAGTTTTTTTAGTTTTTAGGGGGAATACAAGCTAAAACACCAAAACATATTTAAAACTTAACTTGACAGCTTACAACAGAAAAGTTGTGACCTGTTTACAAACTGTTTACCCAACTTAAACTTAATATTTTTCAAATTGTTTAATATTAAAATAGTTCAGGTTTATACCTTTAAAATTACTACTTGCACATCTCCATACGATTTTTCAACAATTTATGGTGAATTTTACAAAACTGCCTATCACTACAGTAACAAAATCGGACCAAGTCGTGAAGATGAAAATTTTCACACTGGTTTGATACCACCAAAAATTATAGGAAAATTTATGAACACAGTAGACTCTTTTTCCAAACTCTACGAGGTTACGGATTCAGTTTTCGACTTACGATGATTTTTCTATAAATATTCTAAAACAGTGACAGTTAAGGGTAAAACTATCAAAACGAGTTTAAGAGTTATTCACACCTTGTAACATGCTGAGCAAGGTGTGTAAAATTTTATACTTAGTATTTTCAATGTCATTTTATTGAAATACAAAGCCATATATAACAAGGTTTCATTTAAAACATAAAACACTCTTGATAAACTATAATAGGTATAGTTTGGACACCTCATTTAACAAAGAAACGGTAATACAATCGATTTACAAAGCGGGTATTTCACTACAAACCAGTGACGGAGCTTGAACCTTTGAGTGGGGGGGGGGGGGGGGGCGAAAGTATAATACGTATAAAAGTTGGAAAACAAGGGGGCCACAATCAATTTTTTAGTTGTAGGTCTACTATGTAAATTTTTTAATAGTATATGGACTAGTTTTAAAAAAAATAAATAATAATAATAATAATAATAAAAACAGGGGGCACAACCCCCCTAGCCCTTAAGAAGATCCGTCCATGTTACAAACTACGTGAACATCTTAATGAATAAATTTGTGAGACATTCACCCTCAGTGTACTCTTAAGTACAACAGAAAAGTCATGTAGTTATAGCCAGAATCTCTTGTAGGGAGAGCGTGATAGTAGTGTATAGATCTATAATGGGTCTGACAAACCCATACCTAAGTTGCTTGCAACAACTAGACCGGCTGGTCTGGGGTGACAAGTGTCATAACATTCTGACACCTGAAGAACGTCGAGTACGAAGTCTTCGAGTCTTAGCATGGTTATAACAACTCACATGGGGAATTAACAAAACACACACAGTTCACGGGAATTTAAGGATTTCACAGAAAGGAGTTTTATTTAAATATAAGACCACACAAAAGTATGACGATTTACTTACATATACTAAGTCTTGGTTCAGTTAAGACTAAAACAAATCTTTTAGAAAATATTGGATTTTCTGTAAACGAACTTGTAAAACACTTTAAGGAACAACATCCATTTTTCATTCATAAATTGCTTATTAACACACCAGCTTTAATTCTGATACTCTTTCAAAACCAACTTGTATTCTTAGGTATTCAGTAATATGGGTAACCACAAGATTTTTGAAGGCAAGAAACTAAGGCGCAAATTTCTTTTGAACTATTTTGGCATCATATGTAATCTATTTAGAAACATGTATTTTTGCAACGATGTAACCATTTAAATTATATTTATGATGGTTGTGTTGTTTTCTTCACTATGGTTACTGAACATGACGTCCTCCACCCATGAACGTTTTCGCCGTTCTGGTTTGGAGGTGTGACACTGAAGCATTTTGGAAAGCGGGTGTGTCATGTACTCTTTTTGAATGCAATATTTGACACCTTCTACAGAAAGATGTAAAAGCATGTCAATTGTAATACCAAAGTCATCGAAAACAATAAACAAATACCTCACGTCATGTATGCATTTAGGGTGGCAAATTATTTTTTTTTTATCGAATACTTAATCAATAACATGTTTTACAATCGAAATAAAGCTACACCACAACAGTGTTCAAAGTCTAAACAAATAGTTCATAAAAGAATATTTATAGATAAGTTATGTTTATCATCATAAACACTTCCTATTATGTTAAAAAAACTACGACATAATAGTGTTCAAAGTATAAACAAATAGTTCATGAAAGAATATTTACAAAGAATAAACCGAAAAGAAAATATTACATCCGGCCCCGCAACGCGGGGTTACCCATCTAGTTATTATTAAATATCGTTATCATAGATATATAAAACTGTTACTAATATCATTTTCGTAATATTTAATTATATATATATATATATATATATATATATATATATATATATATATATATATATATATATATATATATATATAGGCTTAGGTTATTTTATTCGAATTATTGTAAATCTATCGTATGCTATGAGAATTACTAAGAGAATAAGTCGTTTAGCAATGCGAATACGTTGAACCTTACAAGTATCGTCATTTTCATGCACTCTCATTAATTATTATTATTTTTTTTGTTCTCACACATCGTTTTTCACTCATTTTCATTCTGACAGAATACGACCCAATAAAACATTTTGACAATATTCTTACAGAAATGAGAATAATAATATTAAGTGTATAATAATATGATAAATTATTTAATTACTGAGAATGTGTGTTAATGACAATAGTTATGTAAGATTGAACGTATTGATATTATCAAACAACATATTTTCTTTATAATTCTCATAGCATACGATAGACGTACAATAATTAGTTAGAATACTTGAACCTAGTTCTCTCTCTCTCTCTCTCTCTCTCTCTCTCTCTCTCTCTCTCTCTCTCTCTCTCTATATATATATATATATATATATATATATATATATATATATATATATATATATATATATATATATATATATATATATATATATATCAGTGTTGCAGAAATCGGCTTTGGTAGCCGATTAATCGTTTTGGCGGCCTTAAACCGATTACGATTAGGGTGCTTAGCGGAAATTGGTCAAATCGGTCAAAGTCGGCCTTGGCGGCCTTGGCGGTCTCGATGGTCATAGGCGGGGAATTTTTTAAAAAATTCAAAAAATTTAATTTCCAAATATTAAACCAAAATTTTAAATTTTCAAATTTTTAAGCTTTCAAATTTTAAAATATTAAACTAAAATTTTTAAATTTTTAAATTTTTAAATACTTAGTTTTTTAGGGAATATTAATTTTTTAAATAATTTTATTAATAATTAAGTGTTCCCGATTAATCTCCGCCTACTCCGATTAATCGTTTATCGTCAGTCAACTACCAAGATACCGCCGAGCGATTTTTACAAACTTGATATATATATATATATATATATATATATATATATATATATATATATATATATATATATATATATATATATATATATATATATATATATATATATATATAAAACCATCTTTTTATGTCATTAAATACAAAAATGATATTAATAGCAGTTTTATATATCTATGATAACGATATTTAATAATAATAATAATAATAATAATTTGATTTTATGTAGCATCATACATCAAAACACGTAGAAGGATGAAAATGTCAAACAAATGGGGAAAGGAGGAGCAAAATGGCAGAAAATGATGCAGTATATCAAAGTCTATGAGCATTTAATGGTATGTCAACTCTCATATTACGTCTTCATGAACATACAAATTGGAAACCAACATAAACAATGATTCGCAAAAAATTTAGTATATGGAAATCTATGAATTTGTGCTAGAACTAGAACTGATCTCAGATGTACCCAAGAGCTGATCCAGCAAATCAGATCCTAAATCCTCAAAAACCACAGGAATTTTTTGAGAGTCTTGATTCTTATTGTTTCTCTTACATTTAGAAATTCTTCTCACTCTATGTGTCTCCTTTATGACTGCTGCTGGTGAAGATCCATCCTTGAAACTGGTGTAGCTTTTCCCCTTTAATGACTCTTTCACTCTCTCCATTGGGAAGTTGAGTTGAGTAGAGGAACCCCTCATTGAAAATGCGGCTTGGTCATAAATTAAAGCCGCTTCTTCTGCACTGTCAAACGTCCCTAGCCATACCCTAATCCCGTTTCTTGTGGAATCCCTAATTTCTGCTGCAAACTTTCCCCAGGGCCTTTTTCGGACGCCTATAAATCGTGTTTTCTGGACATCAGGCTCTTCTTTTGGCTTTGTAATCACTTCTAAGATCTGCCCTCGGTCATGAGAAGTTTTGCTTAGATCTATTTCAGAGGAAAGCTCATAATGGTCGTCAGTAGGATCCTGGAAAATAATATTTTCTTCTTTTATCTGGACTTCAGCTGAGAGCATCTCGTGAGAGAAGATAAGCTCATCCCATGAACAAGGAGACATAGGAAAGAATTCTAGATTTGGAAATGAACACATTGGTGTAGGAAGTTGTATCTTTAGGGAAGATTAGATGGCTTTAACAGTCTGAAATTTGAAGTGGTTGTCAATGGGACCAAAGGCTTACACCTTTTCTTCTTGTCTTTCCTTGACAAGTGGATGGAGTTATGCTTTATTAATTACAAATAATTTCCATCCATCAATAAACATTAATTGAGGTTTCGCATCTACGGTCCATGGGCTTGATTCTTTTCCACTTGAGTCCCTTATATATAATTGATTAATTCTAGGGTTCACATAATAGGGTAGTTGATCCTTTTCCACTTCAATTCCTTATAATTGATTAATAATTCTAGAGTTCACCTAGTATTTTTGCTTCTGTCAGTTGGAGCATGCTCAAAATATTCTAGGGTTATAATCCTTGCATGCTGATTGGAGAGCATGCGTAGGTGACATTTCATCTAATATCACTATGTGTCGGGTTTTTGAGAAATACATCCAGTTCTAAGGTTGCAATAATGCTTAAATTTCTTGTATCCGCTAGGGACTCATAATATGTGAGCTTGTGAAACCTAGCTAGCTAGTAACATATTTCTCATTACGAGACTTTTGCATCTCAAACAAGATATGAAGGCTGAAGCTATCAATTAGTTGTAACTCGATTGATCAATTAAGGATTTTTTTTTATTGTTTATGAATTATGATAAGTTGTTGCAAGAAAATATGGACCGCGCCTCTATGTATACTTGTATAGTTTCATAGAACATAGCCAATAATAATTACTACTCATTAGCTTCAGAAATTACAACAATACAAACTAACAAAATATGATTTAGTGCTAGAGCACTAAATGTGTTGTACGATGTAAAAACCTAATGTATCTGCCGTAATATGCTTATTTTGTTGGAAAACACGAATTTTCTTCAATTTGAAAACTTGTTTAATTTTTGACCAAATTTTAGTATGTTGAAATTAATATATTTAATATTTTTTTCAGTATTATCTAGTTCGGTTTTATTGATTCTCCTTGAGAGAGCTTTGAAACTATGTAACGTTTTTTAGAACAGTAGTTTTTTATTTTATCGAAACAACATAGTTGAGAATTAAGCTAGGTTACAAAACCAATGAGCAAAGCCTTGATAGGGTTAGAAAACTAACTGCCCTAATGAAAGGTGTAAATTAGCCGAGCTTGAGTAGGTTTGGGCTCGGCTCTTTTAAATTTGTTCACAAATTAAGATACTTAATACATGAATCTTGTTTTCAATTATATTAACTATTACTTATTTATTGTAAATAGTGTTCGTTTGTCAACGATATATATTCATCGAAGACTACGGTGTTATTACGTATGCATTTCTAGGTGTCAAACTTTATTTGCATTAAGTTGCATGGAATACATCACATTAGGCCTATTGCATAGTGGGTTCAAGGTGATTTGACCATTGACTTAATTTTACCATTTGCCACAGTATAAAATGGTTTTATGTTGTTGGCATATTCTTGCTTTTATGCTATTTTTATGATTTTTGAAAACCATTTTTGATAAAAACTCAATAAGTGGTATCAGAGCCTCTTTTGCATGCATGTTTAGATTTCAATTTTGTATAAAAATTTTGGTTTTTAGAAGCGATGGATAGTTTTCATCATGTATGTCAAGTTAATGCATGGATTCTTTGGCAACGAAAAATGTTCTTGCTATAATTTTATGTGACCAAAAAACTTATCTCATGAACTTTGGTTACATATGTTTCCTTAGATAAACATAGAGTTGTTTTTGTGTATGATTTTATGTAAATGTTGTGCATAAACAAGTCATGGGCCCATTATGATGTTGGTTGTGTTGTTTATGAAAATGGTTGTAGTATTTATTTATTTATCCGTAAAGTATGTAATGATAAATGGGTTATTAACCTAAGATGGTAATGAACTTTGGTTTTTGTCCATATTTAAGTAACCGTATTTTTTCCATACACATTTAACATGTTCAAAATAAGGTAATATGACTGGTAATTACCATGATATTACCCTATTATGAACATATCAAACAATTTTATTGGTTAAATGTGAACGAAAAAAACATGGTTACCTAAATGTGGACAAAAACCAAAGTTCCTTACCCATTTTGATAATATCGGGTTCTTTATGCCAAGTACAAGTAGCCATAAGACCCGCTGACGTAACATAGAATCAGGTCATCGGGTCTTGGTGTCAGATATGGATTAGGTATCATTATTAGGTTCCTGACTTGATTATTGGCTGCCATCAGAGTGCAAAACCATTAGAACCGTCTCAGTGATTGTGCCCTGGGAGCAGGCTCCAACAATTAACTTAGATCGATGTGTATAAGGATATGCTTTCTCCTGGATGGAGAACCATCTTGGTAGGAGGAGTGTATGTATAGAGTGGATGCTCATGTTTGAGAATGAGAGATCCTCCTCAAGGAGAAAGAGGCATTCAATTTATAGATTTAGGTCAATAGACAAAGCCTTGGGCTAACCCAATTCAGGTCAAGTTAGTCATAGGCTAGGTAGCTGCTAGGCCTCTAAAGTTCATGCAACCTAACCCCTTAAGCGCACATAGCCTAGCCCCTGACTAGTTGGGTGTTAATTGGATTGACCTAAGACTTGGCCTTCTCCATAGAACCATTGATCTAACTTAAACTTCAAAACCTGCTCCCTGATTATAGTCCTTAAGGTGGTCTAATGGTTTTGTTCTTTGATAGCAACTAGGAATCAAGTTAAGAACTCACTAACGACACCTACTTCAGATTAACAATCCAGATCTGACACCAAGAGACGATGACTCAATTCTATGTCACATCAGTGTGTCTTATGACTACTTTCACTTAGCATAAAGAACCCAATATTACCAAAATGGGTAAGGAACTTTGGTTTTTGTCCATATTTAGGTACCCATGTTTTCTTCGTACACATTTGACTAGTAAACTTGTTTTACATGTTCATAATAAGGTAATATCACCGGTAACTACCAATTATATTACCATATTTTGAACACGTCAAACAAATTTAATGGTCAAATGTATATGAAAAAAAACATGGTTACTTAAATTTAGACAAAAACCAAAGTTCGTTACCCTCCTAGGTCATTAACCCAATAGTAAATAGGTATTAGTTAATCTTGTTTTTTCGTAAATAATAGCTTAGTGTTAGAGTATTTTATTTTTATGTAAAATGTAACAAGTTTGAAGATAGTGACCATTTTTGGTCGAATGCATTGTGTCCATGGTTTTTATAAGCATCCACACAACCATGGAGTCCTTGAAGATCTTGCATGAATTTTTTTTCGTTTAATGTATAAGGAAAAATCGCGTAATTAATGATTAATTATGGTGACATTTTAATTGTGGTGACTATAACTCATAAAACCATTGCTATAGGTAAAAATCGTCACCGTAAGGTAGCAATTTTTGTAGTTTTTTCAATCATGTTTTTATAAACGTCATCATAAACAATGTTTCGTCACATGCTATTTAATTTTCATGACTACTGCGGACTTTTAGTGATATATAATATATTAAATCGTTACCACAAACTACATCTAGTCACTTGTTTTTTCGTTTTTCATGACTATTATTGACTTTTAGTGACACATAATATATTAAACCGTGATAGTCACATGTTTTTTCGTTTGTCATTACTATTGTTGACTATTAGTGACACAAAATATATTAAACTATGCCCATAAACTACTATTAGTCACGTGTTTTTCGTTTTTCTTGACTACTGAAAAGTTTTAGTGACACGTAATATATTAAACATTGACCATTACTTTTAGTCACACGTTTTTCATTTGTCATGGCTATTTTTGAACAGCTTAAAATCATGTATGTTATTCTAATAAACAACTTAAATTGATAAATAAAATACAACATTTCATTCACATTGACATATAGAAAGTATGTTGATAGCAACAATTTGATAAATCACTACAAGAAGTCATCATCTTTACTATTATCTACATCCAAAGTAAGTCTTTAGCAATACAGCTTAGTTCCAAATCTCTTTAGTCCTCTCATATCTGTCTTGATAGAAAAAATATCATTCAATAGTCAGTTTCAAACACACAAAAAGTTTAGATTACACACAAATACAACTATCCTACATATAACTATTATACTTAAGCGAATTTAAAATAAGAGAAATGGCTCCAAATTTAGGCCTCCATTGAGTTATTTGTTGTTGTACTTCAAATAATCTAAACTGATTATAACAATGTACTTTACTGGCTTGCCAATATGGAGAATGTACTTCATTAGAAGCAATAATATTTCAGAAGAGAATTAAGATGTGACTTTTAAGCTTCTATGAGTGCATTATAAGCATAAGCATCAACCTTATTTCATTAAACACGTTCAAATCCATGTGTGAATAGCTCTAGCATCAATTAAACCATCAAAAAAGTTTAAGCAATCATAAAAACTAAATACTAAGAAAAGTAAAACTAACAAGATGTAATTTATCGAGACTTAATCAAAATAAACTAGAAAGATAGAAAATAAATTAATGGGTGATGTCCAGTTAGAAAGATTTAAATAAATTCAACTTTGAATCCAAAAGGGAAAATTAGGCAATTGGGAAAAGATGAAAGACGATCGTGATTCTAAGACTTTAATCTTATGGGCAAACTCATCATTCAAACCAAAAGCCAAAAAAATACTTGAATACTTCCAGTAACACGCCCACACAACTAAAAGGTAGCAACACAAAGAACAAGACTTGAATATTCCAATAACAAGAAATCAAAACAAAACCATAAAAACTTCACTGGTTCTCGAATCATAAAAACTTCACTAGTTCTCGAATTATAAAAACTTCACTAGTTCTCGGATCAAAAACAGAAAAGGCTCAATAGTTCTCGAACCAATAAAGTTTATTACTCACTACTCAGTTTCTCGAATTGGTTCAAATTTTTAGATAAAATGCAGATTAATCGGTAGTGTAAATCTGCAAACAGATTAAGGGAGAAGGGGAATTGAAATTTTCAAATAAGAAATGATAATTACCATTGTTTATAAATTGCTCCCGTCTCCTCGTCTTCTTCATTCTCTCGGGCTCCTCTAATTAGGTGTGACAGTGTTGGATGGTGGGAAAATTATGACAAGGGGTGGAGAGAAAGAGAGAAAAAAGATGGAGAAGATGAGCAACAATTAATAAAGAAAATTGAAGAGAGTAAGAAGCTTACATGGTCGTCGGATAAAGATTAGAAGCGGTTTAGTAGTGTCACAGACGCAAACGAACACAAATGTAAACACGTACGATTTAGGAGAATGAGATAGTATAGGGTTTAGAAAATGAGATTTTAGGAAAGTTAAAAGGTTTGTGTTGGTTTACAACTTCAGATGCTTTGTATCCGTTAGATCAGAAAAAGAAAAGCACAATCCTAGTGAATAGAAGGTTATACGATGGCAATCTATGTAATCTAAACATTTGTAAAAAAAATGAAAATTTTTAATTTTCAATTTGTAAAAATATTTAAAGATTAAAGTGTGGCTATTAAGTACTTATAGTCACATGTGAGTATAAACTGTAACAATAAATTACTTATAGTCACACTTTTTGTTAATAAATTAAATTGTAACTATTAAGTATTTATAGCCACATGTGAAATTAAACTGTGACAATAAGTCACTTATATAAACACATTTTTTATAAATAAATTAAATAATGATTAATTCACCTTATGATTTAGTCACATAAAATTAGAATTTATGTGACCTTATATGTTTTTATGTCTCGGTTAATAACAATCACAACATAAAGTTAGTTGTTAAACAAAAAACCATAATGATTGATGATATTATTTCATAATGATCGACAGTGACTATTGGCTAGTATTTGTCACACTTGTTATGTCAGACTGTGACTAAATGTGTGAACAAGGTTTACAATTATGACGGTTTTTAGCTAATATTTGATTAAAACATTACTAGAATTTGAATAATGACATTTAGTGACTCAATTAATCAAAACCATGACAACCTTGTTTTCAAAAACTGTGACCGTAGGTCATTTTTAGACTAGTATTTTGTTCCTTATGAATGAACTTGACAATTCTTGTTTTTGTCTCACAAGAATTCTCATAGTTAAACGGCTTAGTTTATGAACGTTTACATAATGTTGATGATTGTTTGTGATGATATGGTTAAAATAGGATTTTCCTGCTAGATAATATTTTGAACACAAAATTAAATCATCCTTTGGAGTTTGGTTTTTCAATAGAAATATTGTTTTAATTTAAAATAGTAAAAAAAAATGGGTTTTATAATAAAAGAGTTCTATTCTAAAATTCTTAAAGTTTTTAAATAGTAAAATGAAATAAAAATTGTGATTTTAAAAACTCATCTAAACTTGTCAAATTTTTGACACTTTTGTTGTCTAATTTTGGACACCTTATGTAGAGTCTAACTTTAGACACTTTTGTTGTCTACTTTTGGACACTTTCTGCTTAAGTCAAAATAAAGGTACCATGGATTGTATGATGCATAAAACAAACATAATACTACATGTTTTTAAAAAGTAGAATTATAAAACATATAAAAATCCTTTTTCAAGCGCAAGTCTATGTAGTCCCTTTGAAGAAATAGTCGCACGTCATTTCTATGGTCTTTGTGGGATAAAGGATACCTAACCACTTTAATTGCCTTGCGATGGTAGAGGTGGAATTCGCGATTCCTGTGACTAATTACAGTCCGGTTCCACATGTTTTTCAAATTGGATGACTTAAATATGAATCTTTTGTGATAAAGGTCATCTAAGCATTAGAAACTCGAGGCATAGACGGGATCAAGCATGTCAATTAACAAATGTTGTTAAAGATGTTGGGTTTTATAGAATCAATACACTTTCTAAAGGTAGAAGAAACAATCAAAATTTTCAATGTGTATATGCACCCTAAGATCTAGGTTTTACTAGTTATAGCAACGAACTTTAAAACTAATTACTAACCTCTTGGTTCCTTCTTGAGACCTGTGAATAACAGAACTTGCAATGGTTAAAGGACCAAAAACAGAATCCCTCTAATGTAGTGAGACCCACAAACTCCAAAAGTTAACAAGGAATAACCCTAGATTAGGGTTTTGCGAAAAGTTATTAACCCTAGTAAAAGGGTTATATATTTCGAGAATATGAGAGGGGGAGAGAGTGTGGATGATTTTATTAGAATGAATCAAAAGCTAGGGTGACCCCTGGCAGTCTATTTATCAATAGCAGATAAATCCTTAAGAGATTCAAACTATTCAGGATAATCCTTATCCGATTCCAAACATGCCTTATCCCTATCAAGGGGTTCTCAAAATCGTCCCCTACAATCTCTCCAAGAGCTTCTTGAATATTCCACTTAATCTCTAAGATTTAATTAATATTTAGCCTCTTTGATTAAATAAAACTATTTAATTAATTCCAAAATAATTTCTAATTAACTAATTGATTACTTAACAAATTAATAACTTTTTTTCTGCATTTCCTTTTAGCTATTTGTGTTATGAGGTCAACCCAAAAGGAGTCTGTTATTATTATAAATATTACGAAAACAGTTAATGACCTTCGAAACTATTTCCAACAAAAGATCCCATACCACTAAAATTTACATTTAGATGTAAATGGTAAATGTTGCCTACCTTTTTCAATTAAATAAATATGATAAAGGATACCTAACATTTTATTTGTTTTCAATGGGATCCTAGATTTTGATAATTAATGTTTTAGAAACATAAATGGTATTAGTTTTAATGAATAAAATACTAAATAAAATTTGTTAAATTTTACAAATGGACCATATGGAACCACCCAAACTCACATACAAGTTATCCCTACGATTCGTTCTTGAGAAGGACAAGATAAGCCCTACTAACTTCTTAGATTGGTCTGAAAATTTGAAAAAATTCTCAGACAATTTAAGAAAGATTATGTGCCTTAGGACCCCATTCCCGAGAGCCTCATACCACTCCCAAAAATGCTCATGATGTTGGGTTGATACATATCGATGATTCAATCAAAGTGTCGTGCTTTATGCTAGCCACTATGATCTTAGACCTTCAAAAGGACCTGGAACACGCATAACATGATAACTCACTTGAAGGAAATATTCCAAAAACAAGCAAGGACTAAGCATTTTGAAACAGTTCTAGCATTGCATGCATGCAGGATGGAGGATGGCCAAAATGTGAGCACTTATGTTCTTAATATGAAGAGCCATATCGGCCATCTAGATAGGTTTGGTTCTCCTATTTCCAATGATTTGGTCACAAATTTGATCCTAAACTCATTGCCTAAGTCATTTGATACTTATGTTATGCACTATAATATGAATGGTTGGGAGAAGTCCATCCTAGAGCTGAATATGATGCACAAAAATATATGAAAAGAATATGCATAGGAAGTCCTCCTTAATGCTCATGTTTAAGGAAGTAAGAGTCAAGAAAACTAAAACCCAACACTTCATGGCTGAGGAGAATATCGCAAAAGGCAAAGGAAAAAAGGTTGCCTCTCAGCCACTACCAAAGAAGAAGGTAGCCAAAGAATACATGCATTCTTTGAGTGTGGCTGTAACATCCGGATTCCCAGGAGTTGACCAAGGCAAGAGGGAGATGAAGAGGGTGTTATTCTGAAGATTTCAGATCCAAGGACTTCATATTTGAGGTATAGAATCGATCCTTCTTCAGTTTTGGTGTTAACCTTTAGAGTTAGGGTTTTCTAGACCCTTTAGAGGCTTGATTTGATGAGCATTTGGTCCCTTCTCGTATTAAGGCTTTGGATCTAAATCCAAAGAGGTACAGAGACCTTAACCCCTTAGATCTTTATGATTGATATTGAGAGGCATAAGCTTAGAGTGTCATATTTGAGGTTATTTCTTCAAATAGAGTCTTTTGGCCTTTGCATGGGCATCAAGTTTTGAACTTTACGTGATTATCATGGTTGGGAAGGTCAGATCTAGGGATTTGAGGAACAGATCTGACCTCAAGAGGTCTTTTGAGTTTGAGCATGACATGAACTCGTCGAGTCCAGGAACTGACTCGACGAGTAGGAGTGGGTTTCCCCGAGAATCACATAGTTTATGACTCGCTGAGTTGGGGTCATGACTCGGTGAGTCAGGGGGGATTTAGAGGACTTGAGTTCATGACTGAACTCGACGAGTCAAGAGTCGGACTCGACGAGTTGGGATGGGTTGTCCCGCAATTCACGATCAGTGATGATTTGAAGAGTGGAGGGTTGACTCAGTGAGTCAAGTAAGTGTCAGGAGTATGAGGGACATGCCTAGACTCGCCGAGTCACATTTGTGCACTCGACAAGTCTGGTCAAAGTTTGACCATGGACTTTTGTTGACTTTTAGGGTTTGGTAAACAATTGGACTTGTGGACCGGTTGAAGGGTAAAATGGTCTTTTAGCCTTCTTAGAGGACATTTGAGAGTCTAGTCTAGCCTAGAGAGCCGTTATTGATTGAGATGATTGTTTATGTGTTTAAGCAGAGGCTAGATCAGTGTATACCCGAGTCAGAGATTTACCGAGATATCCGAGGTGAGTCTTCTCACTATACTTTACCTAGAGTGGTAATTAGAGTTATATGATAGATTATTTCGTATGATATTTATGTGATTATGATACACTGCATTATTTCTATGTGATTATGTCGTGTATGTTCCAGAGTTTACAGAGTTGGAACCGGAAGGTTCACAAAGTTAGGACCAGAGGGTCCACAGAGTTAGGACCAGAGGGTCCATAGAGTTATAGCCTCGAGTGGATAATATGTGTTATATGTGGTATTTTGGGGAACTCACTAAGCATCTGTGCTTATCGTGTTATGTGATATGTGTTTTAGGTACCAATGATGATCGTGGGAAGGCGCCGGCATGATCCGTACACACACGCAGAGTTTTATATGTTTTTGATCTTGGGATTTTGACTTATGTTTGGGTATGTGGAACAATGAGTTTTATTTTATTGTGAAATAAAGTGTTTTTAAAATGTGAAAATTTGTTTGAAATTTTTACGACGTTACAAGTTGATATCAGAGCCTTGGTTTGAGGGACTCAGATGCACCTTCGGGTGTATCTGAACTCAAACTGAGGAGTTGAGGAAAATTTTGATAATAAAGTAATTATCCAAGAATAAAAGAGTTTTGAAACAAACAGAGCAGAGTCGTGTGTATGATCAGCCAGCGCCCGAACGGTGATTTCCCAAAATACCCTTATAATAAGTGTTATGAGATATGTTATGCTATGATATATGATGATTTATATTATGCATGCTAGAGTAGACTAGGTATTCTTATTAGGACTAGAGTGGCCTGATTTGTGATGCCTTAGTCTAGGAGTTTTGTTGCTAGGGATGCTTGAGAGTGATTAGATAGCAGCAAGGAGCTTATGAGGGATCTGCTAGTGAGTAGCATATGATTAGAGAGAGTAGAGTACTTGGGACTTGGTACACATGGAGGAGGACTTCGGGTGGATGCTGATGCGGTGTAGGCAGTAGTATTGGGCCCGTACTACTGAAGACACCGGATCAGTGCACAGTCCAAGTAAGAATCCTTGGAGTACTAAGGAACAAGTAGGGTGGAGTTATCGAGTGCGAGTATGCTCGAGCGAGTCCCTGATATTCCTTATGTTGTATTTCAGAGACATCATGGTTGGGACACGCCACACACCAGAGAGCAGCGGTACTAGTGATGAGGAGATCTGTAGGATCATTCATGAGGAGGTGGCTGCGAACATCAGGGCAGAGATACCAGAGATGTTTGGGTCTATCAAGACCACGCTAATAGAGACTTTTGATGAGTGATATGCCGCTCTTTCTGATGCTGCTGTTGCTGCGGCCACTGCAGCTATAGCTACGACTAGACCTGTAACATTCGGATTCCCAGGTATATTATTTTATTCTTTTATATTGAATTTTGGAGAGAGACTCGGCGAGTAGGAGCCCCGACTCGCCGAGTTGGATCGCAATTGGAGTGGTCTGATTAATGAGGGACTCGGCTAGTCCATGAATGGACTCAGCGAGTCCACGTTGTTTAATGAAACCCTAATTTCTTGGGTTTGCGCCTTATTTAAAGGCCCTTATGGCCGTCATTTGTGGCCACCAGTCCATTGAGAGAAACCGTAGAGTGCTGGAGCGTTTTGAGAGAGAAAGAAGCCATTCTTGACCTTTGTGGTGTGGTTTAGCAAGAAGGAGGAGGTTCTAGCCAAGGGAAAGCAGAGGAGGTTGCTATTCTGAGGATTTGAAGCTAAGATCATTTCATTTGAGGTATTACTTCGACTCTTCTTCTGTTTTGGGAAGGATATATGGTTTTAGGGTTTCTTATGCCCTTGTCTAAGTTAATTTGAGGTCCAAATAGTCCCTTCTAGTGATGAGACTTTAGATCTGGATCCATAGAGGTCCAGAGAGCCTTATTCATCAAGCTTTATGAAGAACAATGAAGGTCATGACCTTGGGTTAAGGTATTTAGGGCTAAATCGTCATATATGGTCATATGGATGTTGCATGTACATCAAGATTGAGACTTTACGTGATTATAGTGCTTGTAAAGGCCAGATTTATGGATTAGAGGAACAGATCTGACCTCAGAAGGTCGTTTGAGTGTGTGCATGGCATGTACTCACCGAGTCCATGAGAGGACTCGACGAGTTGAGTCGGGTTGCCCCGCGACTCGAGATCTGTGGCGACCCGTGGAATTTATGGTTAACTCAGTGAGTTAAGAGAGGACCAGGGGCGAAAAGGACAGGCGTGTAATTGTCGAGTAACCTTAGTTCACTCGGCGAGTAGGGTCAGTTGTGATCGTTGACTTTTCGTTGACTTTTAGGATTTCTGTCAACAGTTGGACTTTTGAGTTAAGGAGGGGTAAAATGGTCATTTACCCTTCTAAAGGATCATAGAAGGGGGTTTAATCTAGCCTTTGAGAGCCATTACTTATTGAGGATATTTTGGATGTGATTAGGCGGGGGCTAGATCAGTAGATTCGTATGCGAGATCATCCGAGATACTCGAGGTGAGTCTTCTCACTATACTGTACCTGGAAAGGTACCTATGTGTGACCGGAAGGTCTAGTATGCTATGAGATATATGCATTGTATGCTATGAGTTGCCTGTTTCGTATGCGCTATGTATGTGATTTGTATGATATGCTCGATATGGGCCAGAAGGCATTATGTTATCGGCCGGAAGGCATTATGATGTGGACCGGAAGGTCGGGGAGTTATGGACCGGATGTGACAACCCGAAGTTTGTTTCATCGTCGTAACTCATTTCCGTCCATAAAACTCGTCTTTAGCAAATTGTTCCGATTACGTTTTTGGATTAAGTCATTTAATTTAAGACTTTTATTATGACCTCATAAGTATCCAAACCCGTTAGAAACACATGAAAACGCCCCAAATTATTATTTGGAAAAATTTTAGTTTCGACCACATCGGGTTACAACGATGAAATCGGGTACGACCAAAAGCCCCGTCTAACATTAGTATCGGGTAGATTTCCACCGAGCCTCAAAGTCAAACCATATTTAAGGTTGAAGGGACCTCATTTGAAGCCTTTTTCCACTCTCTCTACTCTCTCTCATCAATCCAAACCTTTGATCCAAAATCATCCAATTCAAGCTCCAAATCAGTAAGGAACCAATCCTAGCACATAGTATAACATCTTTAGCTTTCAAATTCGTGTTTGAATCATGAAATAGGACCACGAACATGTGTTTACGGCCCAGGAACATCCCTAGACTGCAAACACACATAAATGGGGTTTTGGAGCCCCAAAACCCTTCCAAACCACCTTTAGAGCTTAGATATGACTTAGGAGCTTACAAGACTGGACTTGGAACACCAAAACCTTAACATTTGAGGGGTAAGCATGAGTTTACGGCTCAAGAACATGCTTGGACCATAAACACCCTTTCATAGGCCGTAAACACCTTTTAAGGTGTTAAGATGCCCCTTAAACACCTCCTAAGCCTTGGAATAAAGTCTAGAATCATCCTCCAATGTGTTAGGGACCTTAAACTTGATAAAAACCATCCCTTTAGGAGTTCACAGCCGTAAACCCCCCAAGAAATGGTTCCTGGGCTGTAAACTCCTATAAGGTGGTCAAATGGTGCCCTAAGTTCCTTCCATGGCTTGTGTATTGAGTTAGAATCACATGTGATTAACCTAGGAGCACCAAAACACATAAGGAATGGATACTTGAGAGTTTACGGCCGTAAACTCCTATTTTACTGCCGTAAACTCCTTAAATGGTCCATAAGTTAATCAAAACCCCTTTCCAGTGCCCTAGAACTAAACCTAGCATCATCCCACAAGTGTTATAAGACCATTAGGCACCCAAGAACACCTCACCCATGAGTTTACGGTCGTAAACTCATGGGGATATGGTCTTAAGGCCGTAATCTCCATTAGGACTTTACTCTTGAAGAGCAAACTCCATGTCTAGGCCATACACCCCCTTAGATGCTACCCGGATCACTCCAAACACTTGAATAGAAGTGTTTTCGCGTCTCGAAGTGTTATTCATGTTTAATTAGTAGTTCAAAGCCTAATTAGATACAAATTGTGTATCTTTTCATATTACACAGGAACCTCGCATGTAATCAAGCCCCGAACTGACACTTAACATCCTAGCCGACACATTTCTCGACCGGTGAGTTCATACCCCTACCCTTTTTCAGTGTTTTTCAATGTTTTCAGGGGGCATATAAGCAAAAGTACAAGAATATATTGTACTTTAATTTATTATTTCATTTGAAATGTTTCATTATCAGTATACTTTTAACAATCGAAACCATATTAACCAACTGTTTGACTTGCAGAGTTAATTTTTCAAACCGATTTCAAATCTTATTATATAGTGTTATATTTTATATTTCACAAATGATTGTTCACACCCTTACTATTAAAATCATAGAACTTTTGTTACGCCCTTGATAAAACTCCCCCTAGATACGAGAGTGAAGGACAGATATCGTTAATCTTAGAACTTTTGACAGGTCCTTGATAATACTCCCCCTAGATACGAGAGTGAAAGACAAATAAAACAGAATTTTCCGTATTGTTAATTTTAAATTCATTAATCTTAAGATTGGAGACACGTCCTTTGTAACACTTCCCCTAGATACGAGAGTGGAGGACTATCCTTATAACCAGAATCTCCTGGAGGGAGAGCGTGACTTGAGTGTATAGATCTATACGGGATTGACTACCCCGCACCTGGCTGCTAGCTACAGTCGAACCGAAAGGTTCAAGGGTGACAAAAGTCATAAAAAGATACTGGCCCCGTTCCGAGCCTTATCTAGTCTGTAGTATGGTTATGGAACTCACAATCAAGATTATGAAAACTTTTCTACTTACTTATTAGTTTTATATACGTGTTAAAACTAATGTACTTTTTCAAGGATAACAGACTTTCCGGAAACTTCACACAAACACATTAAGTATGGTAGATACTTGTACATTACATTCAAGATTCGATAACCAACCACGACTTTTAGGAAAATAAGGGTTTTTCCTAGGATAACGTAACTGCTCTTAACCAAACTGTGTAATAAATGGATAATAAAACTTTCCTTATAAGAAAATATGGGATTTTCTTGGATAACGACTTTTTCAGAAAACCAGAGGAAACTTGTTCTTTTACGAAAATAAACCGCTTATGAACTCACCAGCTTTATGCTGATTTTCAAACTGCTTGTATTCTCAGGTCCACATTAGACAGGTACCCTGCGATCTTTTGGAGAAGACAGAACGTATAGATGACTCGTCTTAGCTTTTTTTCATATGATATATACGTATAGAACTTGTATTACCTTATTTTCAAACAAATGTAAATACTTCTATGTAATGTAATGGTTGTGTTTACTATGCTTACTATGTATATTGGTTGTGATACTTAATATGAAGTCACCTCTACCCCGGAACGTTTCCGCCTTTGGGTTCGGGGTGTGACACGGAAGGTCGACACGGGTAGGACCGGAAGGTTTACCGGGTTGGGACGGAAATCCCCTGAGACACATGGACCGGAAGGTTGTGTGGAGTATGGCTTGGAAAGGCGTATATGTTGAAGTTGTATATTGGGGAACTCACTAATCTTCTTGCTTACAGAGTTTATGTGTAATGTGTTTCAGGTAGTAGTGAGGATCGTGGGAAGGTGCTGGCATGACTCGTACACACACACACATGCGGATTTGGATATGATTGATCTTAGGATTGATATGTTTTTGTATTACGACTATGTTACATTGGATTTTTGGTTTGTCTTGAATGAAATTATGTTTTAAAGAAACGAAAAATTGGTTTAAAATTTTACGTTGTTTCAAGACCGCAGGGTGGTGATGCGTTGCTGTTCCGGGAGTTCAGCAACACAAAACCACCAGAGTTTGATGGGACGCAAGATCCGATTGCGGTGATGAGGTGGATTTCTGACATCGAGGGGTGTTTCTTTACGTGCTCATGTCCAGAGCATTTGAGGGTTCGGTTCGCACTGAACCAGCTTCGCTTAGGAGCGAAGGACTGGTGGAAGTTTGTGACAGTGCACTATTTGCCTGCTGAGCTTGCTACAGTGACCTGGGAGAGGTTCACTACTATGTTCCGAGATGAGTACGTTCCCCAGGTGGAGAGGGAGCATTTGGCCCAGGAGTTTCTGACCCTCAAGTAGGGTACTGAGGCTATTACAGTGATTATGAGGATGTTCCATGAGCGGGCGATGTTCTGCCCAAAGCACGTGTCCTCCGAGCAGGCACGTATGATCCCATATCTGAGCATTTTGAGGAGGGATATATGAGAGTTCGCGGCGACCTCGTCGTACCGGACATTTGCCAAGCTTCAGGCAAATGCTCGGAAGAGGGAGATAGAGTTGGAGACTCAGGTTAGGGAGGAGGTGGAGTCTCAGGGGAGGGATCGGCGACCGGCACAGTCTCAGCCGGCAGCAAAGTGGGCCAAGCCCGCCGATCCCAGATCAGGGAACCAGAAGGGCTACACTTGTAGCATGTGCAGCAAGTGTCATGATGGGGTTTGTAGAGCGGGGTCTTGCTACAAGTGTGGCAAGGAGGAGCATATGGCCAAGGATTGCCCCAAGGGGTTCGCATTCTGTTTCCACTGCAACCAGACTGGACACCGGAAGGCAGAGTGTCTGCAGCTGTGGGGATCAACATAGGGAGCACCACAGGGATCTGCCCCTACTACTATCAGAGCTATCGAGAGCCGGCCGGTGAAGGCCGAGGCACCGAAGGCACGAGGGAGAGCCTTCCAGTTGACCGCGGAGGAGGCCCGCGCAGCCCCCGATGTCGTGGCTGGTATGTATTCTTTCATGTATTTATTTTGATGATTGGGATATCATGTTTATATTATGTTATGTGTAGGTACTTCTCTTGTGAGTTTTGTACCTGCCTTGGTGTTATTTGACTCGGGTGCGAGTCGGTCTTTTGTATCCTTGGCTTTTAGTCAGCACATCAGTATTAGTCGAGAGGCGTTGAGTCAACCTCTGAGAGTTTCCATAGCTGACGAGAGGGCGGTGTATGCCACAGAGGTGATCCGAGGGTGTGTACTCGAGATTTTCGGCATTGAGTTTCCGATTGATTTAGTTCCTATTGTGATGGGAGATGTCTGTGTCATTGTGGGCATGGACTGGTTGAGCAAATTTGGAGAGGTTATCGACTGCGAGCGACAGCTGGTGACTATACGAGACCCTAGTGGGGGAGTTCTTACAGTGTACGGAGAGGGTACACGTTCTGGGTCAGCGTTTTGTTTGGCCACTAGTGCGAGGCAGAATCTACAGCAGGGCTGTAGTGGGTTTATGTCATATGTGATGGATATGAGGGTTAATTCAGGGAGGCCGAGGTCATTTGATGAGGTTCCGATAGTGCGAGAATTCCCGGATGTTTTCCCGGAGGAGTTGTCGGGCATGCCTCCTGAGAGGCAGGTTGAGTTTCGTATCGATTTGGTTTCGGGGGCAGCACCAATCACCAAGGCGCCCTATCGCCTTGCACCTCCAGAGATGCAGGAGTTATCCTCACAGCTTCAGGGGCTGTTGGGGAAGGGGTTTATTCGGCTGAGCAGTTCGCCGTGGGGAGCGCCTATCCTCTTTGTCAAGAAAAAGGATGGTTCACACCGGATGTGCATTGATTACCGGGAGTTGAACAAGTTGACAGTTTAGAATCATTACCCGTCGTCGAGGATCGACGATTTGTTCGATCAGTTACAGGGAGCATCTTGGTTCTCCAAGATCGATTTGAGGTCTGGATATCATCAGATGAGGGTGCGAGATGAGGATATCTAGAAGACAGCGTTCAGGACTCGTTACGGGCATTACGAGTTCGTGGTGATGCCTTTCGGGCTCACCAATGCACCGGCGACATTCATGGATCTCATGAACAGAGTGTGCAGGCCGATGTTGGATCGCTCGGTGATCATGTTCATCGACAATATATTGGTGTATTCGAAATCCAGAGAGCAGCATGAGGAGCATTTGAGGGAGATCCTTGGAGTTTTAAGATCGGAGAGGCTTTATGCCAAATTCTCCAAGTGTGATTTCTGGTTACGAGAGGTACAGTTCCTTGGGCACCTCGTTAACCAGAACGAGATATTGGTCGATCCGGCCAAGATTGAGGCAGTGATGAGTTGGAAGGTGTCGAGATCCCCCACCAAGATCAGGAGTTTCCTAAGGTTGGCTGGCTATTATAGGAGATTCATCAGGGATTTCTCCAAAATCACCGTGCCACTCACCAGATTGACCCAGAAGGGTGTTGTGTTTTCATGGGGCCCAAAGCAGTAGGCCTCCTTCGAGACACTTCGCCAAAGACTGTGCGAAGCCCCGGTGTTAGCCCTTCCAGAGGGGATGGAGGACTTTGTGGTGTATTGTGACACGTCGATATCAGGGCTGGGAGCAGTGCTGATGCAAAGAGGGCATGTTATAGCATACGCATCGAGGCAACTAAAGCCTCATGAGGCGAGGTATCCCACCCACGATTTGGAGCTGGGGGCTGTAGTGTTCGCCCTCAAGATCTGGTGTCACTATCTGTATGGGGTTCTGTGTACCATATACACGGACCACAAGAGCTTGAAGTATTTGATGGATCATCCCAACCTGAACATGCGCCAGAGGAGATGGTTGGATGTGGTGAAGGATTACGATTGTGAGATCCTGTACCACCCGGGAAAGGCTAACGTTGTAGCTGATGCCCTGAGTCGTAGGGCGGAGGGCGCCCCGATGCGAGACGTTTGTATGAGACTGACAGTGATGAATCCGGTGTTGGACACCATTCGAGGGGCCCAGGTTGAGGCCGTGAGACCGGAGAACCGTAAGAGAGAGCGGGTTATCAGACAGGTATCAGAGTTTCTTACCGATAACCGAGGGCTTATGACATTTCAGGGTCGGATTTGGGTACCGTTTGTGGGCGGAACGCGTACCATCTTGATGGAAGAGGCGCATAGATCGAGGTTCTTGATCCATCCCAGGGCCACTAAGATGTATCTAGATCTGAAAAGAGAGTATTGGTGGCCCTGTATGAAGAGGATTGTTGCATGGTTCGTTGAGAGGTGTTTGACCTGTCGCAGGGTTAAGGTCGAGCACCAGCGTCCGCATGGTAAGTTACAGCCTTTGGAGATTCCCGAATGGAAGTGGTAACAGATTACCATGGACTTTATCACCAAATTTCCAAGGATTACAAGAGGTGTCGATGTAATTTGGGTGATCGTGGACAGGTTGACAAAGAGCGCCCATTTTCTTGCTATCAGTGAGAGTTCCTCCGATGAGAGGCTGGCATAGTTGTACGTGAGAGAAGTGGTATCGTGGCATGGAGTACCGATCTCGATCATCTAAGATCAAGATGTGCGTTTCACTTCCAGGTTCTGGAAGAAATTTCATGAGGAGTTGGGTACGAAGCTGCATTTTAGCACTGCATACCACCCACAGACCGACGGCAGAGCGAGCGGACGATTCAGACGCTCGAGGACATGCTTCGGGCATGTGTATTGGACTTTGAAGGGAGTTAGGACACATATTTACCTTTGGCTGAGTTTTCCTATAACAACAGCCATCATTCGAGCATTGGTATGCCACCCTTTGAGCTGTTGTATGGGAGGAGGTGTCGGACTCCCATTTGTTGGGGCGAGGTCGGGCAGCGAGTGATGGGTAGTACAGAGATAGTACTTCAGACGACTGAGCAGATACGGCAGGTCAGGCAGAGGTTACTAACGGCTCAGAGTCGTCAGAAGAGCTGCGCAGACAGGCGTCGCTCGGAGCTTGAGTTTCAAGTTGGTGACTTCATACTCCTGAAGGTATCTCCTTGGAAAGGAGTGATCCGATTCAGGAAGAGAGGCAAAGTTGGGGCCTCGATATATTGGCCCATTCAGAGTGGTTGCGAGAGTAGGCAGGGTAGCTTACCGGTTGGAGCTACCTACGGAGTTAGGTCAGATTCATGACACCTTTCACGTATCGCAGTTGAGGAAGTGTGTGGCCGATGAGTCGGCGGTGGTACCATTAGAGGATATTCAGGTGGATGCGAGATACCGGTTGCGATCATGGATCGGAAGATCAAGGTTCTGAGGAACAAGGAAGTTCCCCTGGCGCAGGTCCAATGGCAACATCGGAGAAGGTCCGAGCAGACTTGGGAGCCGGAGCGAGAGATGCGTGAGCAACATCCAGAGTTGTTTGTGGAGTGAGACTTCGAGGGCGAAGTCTGATTCTAGTGGGGGAGAATTGTAACATCCGGATTCCCAAGAGGTGACCAAGGCAAGAAGGAGCTGAAGAGGGTGTTATTCTGAAGATTTCAGTGCCAAGGACTTCATATTTGAGGTATAGAATCGATCCTTCTTCAGTTTTGGTGTTAACCTTTGGAGTTAGGGTTTTCTAGACCCTTTAGAGGCTTGATTTGATGACAATTTGGTCCCTTCTCGTATTAAGGCTTTGGATTTGGATCCAAATAGGTCTAGAGACCTTAACCCCTTGGATCTTTATGATTGATATTGAGAGGCATGAGCTTAGAGTGTCATATTTGAGGTTATTTCTTCAAATAGAGTCTTTTGGCCTTTGCATGGGCATCAAGTTTTGAACTTTACGTGATTATCATGGTTGGGAAGGTCAAATCTAGGGATTTGAGGAACATATCTGACCTCAAGAGGTCTTTTGAGTTTGAGCATGACATGAACTCGTCGAGTCCAGGAACTGACTCGACGAGTAAGAGTGGGTTTCCCCGAGAATCACATAGTTTATGACTCGCTGAGTTGGGGTCATGACTCGGCGATTCAGAGGGGATTTAGAGGACTTGAGTTAACGACTAAACTTGCCGAGTCAAGAGCCGGACTCGACGAGTTGGGACGGGTTGTCCTGCGGTTTACGATTAGTGATGATTTGAAGAGTGGAGGATTGACTCAGTGAGTCAAGTAAGTGCCAGGAGTATAAGGGACATGCCTAGACTCGCCGAGTCACATTTGTGCACTCGACGAGTCTAGTCAAAGTTTGACCATTGACTTTTGTTGACTTTTAGGGTTTGGTCAACAACTTGTGGACCGGTTGAAGGGTAAAATGGTCGTTTAGCCTTCTTAGAGGACATTTGAGAGTCTAGTCTAGCCTGGAGAGCCGTTATTGATTGAGATGATTGTTTATGTGTTTAGGCAGAGGCTAGATCAGTGTATACCCGAGTCATAGATTTACCGAGATATCTGAGGTGAGTCTTCTCACTATACTTTACCTAGAGTGGTAATTAGAGTTATATGATAGAGTATTTCGTATGTTATTTATGTGATTATGATACACTGCATTATTTCTATGTGATTATGTCGTGTATGTTCCATAGTTTACAAAGTTGGAACCGGAAGGTTCACAGAGTTAGGATCAGAGGGTCCACAGAGTTAGGACCGGAGGGTCCACAGAGTTATAGCCATGAGTGGCTAATATGTGTTATATGTGGTATTTTGGGGAACTCACTAAGCATTTATGCTTACCGTGTTATGTGATATGTGTTTCAGGTACCAATGATGGTCGCGGGAAGGCGCCAGCATGATCCGCACACACACGCGGAGTTTTATAGGTTTTTGATCTTGGGATTTTGACTTATGTTTGGGTATGTGGAACAATGAGTTTTATTTTATTGTGAAATAAACTATTTTTAAAATGTGAAAATTTGTTTGAAATTTTTATGACGTTACAGTGGCATTATTGGCTATTAAAAGAGGAATTGTTAACTTATATGTGGATGTGAAGAAGAAGAAGAAGAAGAAGAAGAAGAAGTTTGACGAAGCCATCTCAGGTATCTTTATGATAGAACTATATAGCTTTTCATCGAATAATTAGGTATTTGATACTGATTGTAGAACTCATGTTTTTAATTCTTTACATGGGTTCAAAAAGAGTAGGCAGTTGATATAAGGAAAGTTAGTACTCCACATGTGTAACGAACCAAAATCCTACCGTTAATGACGTTAGCATTATGTTACTCGAAGAAATATTTATGCAATTTATTTTAGCTTTATGAGGTTAACATGGAATAAATTAAATAAAAATATTATTATTTAATGTCTAAAATAATTAATTAATAATTAAGAGAAATACAATCCAATTAAATTGATTTATGGAATTATTTAGGTACATATGATTCATTAAAAGGTTTAATAAGAATTGAGGAGCCAAGGTATCATTTAAAGAAACTTAATCTATCAAAGTTTCTAGAGTTAGGTTGGAAGGGGTCTAAATTCAAAACTTGAGGGACCAATATGTGAAAACTGAATTATAACTTATATGGCATTGGAGCGATTTTGTTCTCACATCCGTTTCTCATAAGGATCGATTCATTCTCCTCACGTTCATTCCATCTAGTTTTCACATGCGATCCCTCATAACTATTTTAAAATGATTTCTTATATATTCCTTTGTGCGCCGCTCGATCAGTGGTTAGGAAGAAAAGAAACGACGAACGTGAGTAGAGGATGGGTTGCTAGGGGTAGCATCAAAGCAAGAAGTTGGGAGAGAGAGAGAGAGAGAGAGAGATAATCGAATGGTCCTTGTGAAATTGAAGTGTTAGGATCAATCACTTTTCCATTGTAAGTATTTGGTTTCCTTTGTATGTCAATTCATTTTCAATTGATGGAGAATTGGTTGATTCTCTTACCAATTTCTTCCTGATTGGTATTAATAATCTTATTTTCTTTCTCCTTGCAATCCTTTAATGTTCATATGGTTAAATTATAATTATATTGGGTGTGTTTTGATGGATTATTTCTGTTAAAATCTTGTTATGAACACTCTCAAGAATATTATTGTTCGTGTCCTTGAATTGCTCCATGTAACACCCTGTTCCGAATTGTGTTCCTAATTCGAGAATGTGGCCTGAAGATGGGTTATCATAAGGCTTAGGGCCTTTATAAGAGAGAAATGTAGACCCATTTGGGTACGTACGATGTATTGGAGGTAATCCAGGAATTGGGTGGTGCATTGGAGCCAAGTGGCATATCGGTAAAGTGGCAGCTCGAGCTCTTATGGATTTTGGATTTTCTTTTGGAAGGTTTTGAGGTGAGGGTAAGTTTATAGATGCGTAGAGCTTCTCTTCACCTTTCCTTGGATATAAAGAACGTCAAAAACGGAGTTGAAACGAAGAAGTTATGGTCGTTTGAAGTTGGAGTGGTTAGGGTAAGTGATTGTTGACTTGTTGACCAAGTTCATTTAAGGCTCACGACGTGAGCATTAAGATCTCACGACGTGAGACGCACCTTATGCACCAAAACCCTTATTTTCGGGTATTTAAAGGTATGGGATGATTAGGGTTGCTTCTATTCCGCCTATTTCACTTCCAAGACCCCTGGAAACCCTAATCTAAGCCTCCATTGAAGCCCTTTAGCCATTGTTGGTGTTAATGGTGCTTAGATTCCCTTGAAAAAGAAGAAGGAGCTCTAGTGGTGACTCATTTTGACAAGATAAGCTCATCTTTGCTGACTAGCTGATATTGTGAGCTCCAGTAAGGTATAAAGATCCTACTTTTTTCACTTGAGGTTACTAGATCTAAGTTATGGTGACCTTCTTTGCATTGGATCTTGAAGTATCATGCATGGGGTCCATAAAGTTAGCAACTTTATGGACCATTGAGTCATTTTCTATGCTAGAACCCTTAGATCTGGATTATGGTGCAAGTTATGAGCTTCAAGTTTGAATCTTGATGTTTACACCCATCTTTTGACCTAACTAGTATTTAAGTCATGTATTGGACATATGTGACTAAAAAGATTTGATTTGTATGGTCCTTGGGGTCAAGGAAGACCTTCTAGACTGTCCCATGTTATGGCTTAATGGATTAGGAGCTTAATGCTCATTTTTTGTCAGATCTAGACTCACGACGTGAGGAATGAAGCCTCACGACGTGAGTACGTATTCGAGGAAGTTCCTGGACAGAAACCACGACCTCACGATGTGAGCATTAAGGGCTCACGACGTGAGCAACCCTGTGCAAGTTTTGGGCTCATCGATGATGTGCTAGCTTGGTTTTGGACTTGTCCTTTGGTTTGGGCTCTTAATGGGCTAAGGATTTGAGAGTAATGGACTTTTGGTTGGGCTTACCTTGCTAGGTTTTCCCTAATGGGCCTTGGATGATGAATTAGGCCTTAGTGGGACCAATGTAGTTAAGTCTTGACTAAGCCCAATGGGCTTGGACCTTTGGGCAATCAGAAAGTCATTGGTTCAGAAAGGTAAATGGGATTTAGGAAAAGGCCCATGAAAGGGTTTGGGCCCAATTTGGAAAATTGGGCCATTGATGGACTTTATTGGACTTTTATGGTTTTGGGCTTTTGGCATGGACCAATTAGATTAGGGGTAAAATGGTCATTTTACCCTAAGAAGGATTTCGGAATTTGGATTAATTGATATTTTAGTACTGGTAGCTAGGGGACCGAAGAAGTAGCAGTCCTGGGAATTGCGAGATATCAACCAGAGGAGTATCAGCAGAGCTTCAACAGTGCAAGGTGAGTCTCCTCACTGTGTGTATGGGTCTATGGCCACAATGTCGGCCCATTTAGTTTATGTATGGTAGGAAGACCGGGGGTTAGCCCTAGCCATTATGCATGAAAGACCAGGAGGAGACTCCTGGCACACAGTATGTTATTATGAATGGTAGGAAGACCCGAGGGTTAGCCCTAGGCATTATGTACGAAAGACCAGGAGGTGGCTCTTGGTATCCTGTATGCTATTATGTATGAAAGACCAGGAGGTGGCTCCTGGCACACTGTATGCTGATTAGCCGAGTAGAGTAGTATATATGCTAGTTTGTGTGTGTGTGTGTGTGTATATATATATATATATATATATATATATATATATATATATATATATATATATATATATGCTAGTTGTCTTTGTGATGCCTTGCATGAAAGACCAGGGGGTGGCCCTTGGCACTTGAATTTTAAGATGTTACACTCCAAGTTTTGGAGTCATTGTCTTCTTTGTTATTGTTAAAACTCATGCTGATTTCTATCTCAATTCTAGAGAGTAATTTTCTGTAAAAAGACCATGTTTTAAGCCATTTGAAATGTCTTCAAAAAATTCCCTAAAGGTCTTTATATCAGGCTTAATGGTGGAGGAAACTCAAGCCATAATGGTGTTTTCTCTTTTAGCAATGTACTTTCTTTTTCCCTTGAAATCAATGTACTTTTAGTCAAGGATTGTGATTGAAATTGTCCTTTTAACTTATTGACATGTTGCTGCATTTAAGAACTCAATTTAAATCTTTATAGTCGATTTTGGTCATGGATTAATGGGTTATATTGTCAATTAACCCTTAAAACTCAAAGCTAGATTTGTAGAAAAATTCATGTTCTACCCCTATTTTGTAAACAATATAGAAAAATCATCAGGAGTCAGATTTAGGATCCGTAATCTCTCAAAGTTTAAATTTTGAGTCTAGTTTGTCCTTGATTTTTCCCAGGACCTGATTTTGTCTCTAACCAAGGTGAAAATTGTCATTTTCACTGACTGTTCTAAAATTAGTTGCACGGATATGCAGTTTTGTAAAATTCATATAAAATTCTAGAAAAATCGTAAGGACCTATGAAAGCACTTTCTGAAAAGCTAAGAGGCTAAACTGCTGGAACATGAAACATAATTGTAATTTCTACAGGTTTTGGTGGTGTTAAAGTGGTCTTCAACAGGTTGTTGTTTTGGATCAAAATCTGAGAATTTGGCATGGTAACTAGTTTGCATGTTTTGGGTATAGAATTGCTATTTTTGGTAAAAATATCACCACACCCCACGCATAGGCAAATTATGGAAAAAAAATGGTAAAATCCTATGTGGCGCCAATGTGTCACACTTTTACCATTGGCAAAACAACAATCACACTCTTTAGCCTTAAAAGTGTATAAAAATCCATTTAATGTGTACGTCGTTTTTTGAACTTTTTTCGGTTTTTCTTCAACTGGATGTATAAGGCTCCCAACCTTATTGAATACAGTTAATAGTTGCGAGTACAACTAATACCAAATTATTCTCCCCATGGATATCTGCGACATAAAAATTTCACAATTAAATTTGTAAAAAAATATTACTAATGATAATTTAATTATAAATTAACCACATGATACTTGTTGAATTCATCAAAGTTGGATAGCAATGCAAAATACTCCTCCGTCTCAGGCTGATGAGGCGGCCACCCATTGAAACCCTTTTGTAACAAATACAGAAGATATACACAGACCGCATCCTCGTCCAATAACTCATTAAGCGGATGTTTAAACACATCAACCACATCGTCTAATTTCATGGAGACATTCCTCGGAACAATAGGAAATACACGAGATTGAAAGGCAGTGCCAAAAACATAGGTAGGAAAATAGTCACCAAAGTGGAAGCCAGTGAGAAGACAAAAGTCTTTCTTCCTGAAAGACAACCCATAACCCCTAATCTCAAAAATCATTTCCTCTACTTCGCTTCGAGGGTATGTGATAACTTTGTGGCAAAACACATAATGTATAAGTAAACAATCCTCATCTATCGCAGGAATATCTAACCACCTCCCAAAACATGAATTCTGGAACATTGTCTCGCATGTCAGTATGTCTTTAAGTGTTGTAAGAATATCCACGGCGACATTGGGTTTGCAAGTCAGTGTAATTGATGCATCAAAAATATGATCGTATTGCAAATATAAAACAAGTTAAAATTGTATTCCGGAATGAAAAGCGACTAACATTCCAGATAAGTTCTTTGCATTTTGTATTGTTCTTTGTGTTTCGGACAAGATCATCACATTTTGGAGCATTATGTAACATTTTTTTTTCGGATTACTAATATATGACGTATAATACCCTAATACACATAATTTAACTAGTTTTGTGTTGTTCCTAATGTAATGTCAGCATGTAATGCAACTCTAGAATGCTATCTTTGCATTCCAAATATGTTCTTCGTATTCCAAACTAACTTACTAACAATCTTTAAATCAAACTACTACAAGTGTAAGAGCAAAGAACTTACTCGTAAAATAATGAGGTCATCATGATCGTGTTCCATATCTGAAGTCTGAAATGTGTAGTTGTGCCCAGAATGAGTCGGAATGCATTTGTAAATCAAGATCCATAATATGTCGGAATATAATCTGGAAAATGATGCCCAAAATTGAACTCTGAAATAAGTCGTTGATTCCTAAAATTGAACTTTGAAATAAGTTGTTATAGTCTGGAATGGAAATTACGGAGGTTTTTTGATGGGACGGCCCTGCTACTTACTCCGGAATGGCTAATTCCATAAAAAATGGTTATTTTAGGGGAAAAAAAAAAGGAATTATAGAGGTTATTTTTTTCAAAAGTACAACTAAAAATTGTTAGATTACTCATATTAACTAACATTATATTAGTAGATTAAGGATTCCTACTAAAGTATCAATTGGTAAGATGCTTTCAGATCACATATTCTTTATAGGCTCTGGTTCACACTATAAGCATGATACGATCTAGTCCTACTCATATTAACTAACATTATATAAGTAGATTAAGGATGCCTACTAAAGTTTTTTTGCTCAAACCTCAATAATGTAATGATCCTAAGCCCTAAATTCGTCACATAATATGTCAAGTTGGTGGGGTACAAACTTATGAAAGGTGCTAATAAGGCCAACATCATAGCTTCTCTAGCAAGTGTTTACTTTTGGATAGGGTATAAATTTATCCAAAATTTTCATAATTTTAAAACTTCTTGGTAATAACGCACTTTCACGAAGATCTAACTATTTCGTGAAATTTATTTTTCAAGATTATTATTTGTTACATCTTAGGTTTGTATGGTAGCTTTTCTACTTTGGAAAACTGTTTTTGTATCAATAATTCTAAACATATTCGGTGGCGAAAATACGACTATGAATGTTTGTAGAACTAGAAGTTAGAACTATGCGATTATATTTTTCCAGAAAACAAATTATAAATCAATTCTATCTACATTATACTGCCGACATTAGATTATATTTTCCTTAACTTTCGTAATTTAGTCAAACTTGTTCTTAGGCAAACTATTTTTAGTTCGTAGATTTAGCGAATTATGACAAATATTTGCGAATGGACCTTGTATCACCATATACGTCGATGGATTTTGAAGTGGCACGTGTGCATCGCAATCAATGCAGTTTATCTAACATATGTGACATGGAACTTGTGTCTTAGTTTTAAGAAGAACTCGAGTCCGAGAGTTAGAGGGTGTTTAGCATTACTTTTGGAATGACTTTTAACTTTTTCAAAAAGCCAAAAGATGTTTGGGTAATAGAAAAGTTTTTTTGAAAATGATTTTTTGCATAGATGGGATTTCAAAAAATCATAAAAGCCTTACTTTTTGTGATTTTTTGAGACTTTACATATAAAAATTACACCAAAAGTCATTTTGCTAATCCAGACACATTTTAAATAGCTTCTTTTGCAAAAAGTTCTATAAAAAAAATCTTTCTAAAAAAAGAGTAAAAGACTTTTAATGTTCAAAAGCAATCCCAAACACCCTTTTAATTAGTAGTGGATAACAATGAATATGCATCGGATGAATTTCATATAATATAGAAATATGGTGATGAACATTATTAAAACTCATTATTGCTTCCACCCGATCCAATTCCACCTGATTAGTTCCACAAAATTCTCTTCCACGTGCACTTATGCATTGCCATCGAACAACGCATAACGTAACCACTTTTGGCAGCACATAACGAACAAAATCTTAAAAGTCGTTTACCTCGTAGTTGTCCTTTATGTATACACTGATACCAATCGTCGAATAGTTTTAGTACTATAAAAATGATCCCAAAAACCCGATTAAATTGCATTAAAATAACTTAGTTTTGCAACTAGGTTTGCTACAAAAAGTTCGGATATGAACCAACTCATATAAGGATAACTACAGCTTCGTTACAATTCAAAAAAGAAAAAAAAAAAAAAAAAAAAAAACGTTGGCGTATAAGACCATTTAGTCATCTACAATTAGCCGTTAACAGTAGGGACTTTATTGCTTCTATTTATTAACCCCTTTCACTCAACATAAGCATTTTTGGCAACACGTACGCAACAAATAATTTCTAAAAAGTAGTTTACAAATCAGGTTACTACTAACATGTATGAATTTGCATCTCGATGGTGTTAAATATCTTCAAATTTGGTTTCTCTTTTAGCGTTTTCTTTTTCATTAACTTGGTATTTTGGCGTATACACTAGAAAGTCCTAAAGCTTAAAATTCAAAACCAATCATTTTCACTTTTCTTAAAAGCTTCCATTATAAGTACAAATCTTAATATAAAAATAGAGTCGAGTTTTACACAAAACCATAACCAAAGTATATTGTTAAACCATATAACTTAAATCTAAACCGTTTGATCAAAATACCAATATCTAAGATCATATGCTATTATCCGGTTATAAAGTAAAAGACTGGACAGGCTTTGTAGAGCTATTCCCAATTAGGGGTATTTACGTCTTTTGCACGAAGAAAAGATCAAGAGTGAGTCGTGTCCCTATTTTGTCCCACCTTTTGGGTATTAGTTTGAGTCCAATGCATGTCAATCACAATACAAACAATGATAGTGCACAAACAACTAATTATATATGAGTATATAAATTTCTTACATCAAACAAAAAATTGTATAATAATAGTAATAGTAAAAAGCATATAACCAAATTAAAGGAAGTGATAAAATTTGTAACCAATAACGGGGGAATCTACAACTGCAATGATCCGAAGCACAACAACTAGCAATCACCTCATTTAAACAAACTCCAATTCCAAAAACCTTCCCTTATTCTTCTCCTGTATTCTTCTATGTAACATCCTAGAGACAAAAAAAAACATAAATTTTTATAAAATCAAAAATGAAATAGAAAAGTAGGATGTAGTTATAGTGTTATACCAAGCAATTATGCGCCTCCCTTCTGCTTAAGGGTAATTTTGTCCCCCAAACTTAAAGCAATCCCTTGGGTTTTGCTCCTTATACGAATATATCCACTTAGTTTCCCATCTCCTTGCTTCTCAATGCTCAAATTTACCAAAGCGTCCTCCCCAAACACACTCTTTGCGTACAAGTTAGCAGCCAGAAACCCACAATCACCTTCCAGTGCAGACCTAATTATCACCAAATTCATCATCACATAATACAAGAAACAACAATCTACTTTCAATCTTTTTGAAAAGTCAAACAAGTCAACAAAAGTACATTGCTATTTCTTGTATATAAAAATAAAAAAACGAACTTACGGAGCAGTGAGGCACTTCATGTTTGTGGATTTAATAATATGATCGAGAAATTCTTTCTCATCTTGAATCACAGTGTTCACAGCAACCTATTTAAAAAAAAGTGTGAGCTCTATTAAATAAATAAATAATAAGTGATTGATTGATAGATAGATAGATAGATAGATAGATACCTTGTTTTCCCACTCAAACTCAGCCCACATTGTTCTAAAAGCAGCATCACTACAAACAGCAGGAGAAATATAATCCATAATATCAATATGAATATCATTGAGGACAATAACAGTGCGTTCCATGACATTTGAAGTTTCGTAAACGATGTTTCCGAAAATAACCCCGGTCTCGGTTGAAGACACCTTGATGTTTGCTTTGATCTGCTTGCTGGACTCAGGGGCGAGGGTGTAATTTTGGGGGCGTTCGACGAGTTTAAGGTCGCCCATTGTGGCCAGTTCCAGACAGAGGTTCTGAAGGGTTTCTTTGGTTCTGTTGATGACAGTTACATCAAGGACAATGTCATAGTGGTTAACAGTGACATATGCTTCAGCATAAACTGGATCACTGAATCCAGTGAGTTGGAGGATTCGGTTGAGTTTGTTTGCAGCATCTCCTTCTTTGATGAATTCTCCTGTTGCACGTTTTAGATCATCTTGAACCTCATCCTCTAATTCCAGCTGGCTCATTCCCTATAAGAAATAGCAATGTACTTTCAGTTATAAATTATGTAAGTGTTTCACATATTTTAAGTCAAGTATTTCATATAATTGTTTTTGTTATTTTTTAGAATTAAGGGTTAATATCATAAAGGTTGTGTTTTTTCGGATTAGACCTCAACTTTATTTTTTTTCCAGAAAAAGACCTTGTATATTTTCTTTTTTTCCAATTTGGCCCTTTTAGCAGTTTTTTCCGGGGAAAATTTGTCAAATCTGAAAGTGCTTTCGAAAAATAAATAAGAGGTTGAGGGTTTTTTAGGAAAAAATAAGTTTGAGTTTTTCGGGGAAAAAATGAAAAAACACAAGGTCGTTTTCAGGAAAAAAAAAATAAAGTTGATGTTTAATCCAGAAAAAACCTAATATATAAAGTCTTTTATGATATTAACCCGAGAATTAAGGGTTTTATGCAGAAAAGTCCCGTTACTTTGGAAAAAAAATTTGCTAAAGTCCTAAATCTTTTTTTTTTGAACAGAAAAGTTCGATTGTTTAACATTTTGCCCAAATTAACGAAAAAATCCTTTTTTATTTTAACAGGAAATGACAGATTATGTGATTTTCCCAAAGAAATGGGACTTTTCTGTTCAAAAAAAAAAGATTTAGGACTTTATCGAAAAAATTTCCCAAAATAATGGGAATTTTCTGCATAAAACCCCTAGAATTAACATCTAGAACACTAATCAAATAATAACTTTTAATTCAGCATTTACTTTTATTGACTTTTCATTCAAACCATTAAAAAAAACATATGTTCAAAGTTCAAATAACACCTCTTTAAGGTAGAGATCATTTATCCAGATAGCAATTTAACAAAAAAGAAACAAGGAATATAGATCTGGTAAAATATATAAAAATAAGTTGAAAATGAGAAATAAAATAAAGAAAAACAATAAATGGAAAGAATAATCTTTTACCTTCCTGCTCTTCAGATGATAAAAATCAATCAAATCATCAGGTTGTGCATGTGACACCTGAGCCTTAGCTTTCAACTCCTCAGTTTCCCTCATCTGTTTATCAGCAAGCATTTGAACAAAACTTTCACGACATGACTGCAGCCATATTTTCTTAATCTCTTCACCTGGATTACACAACAACCTTATACAAACAACAATCCTATCATAAGAATCATTATCAATAGGATGTGGCAAAAATGAAGATTGCCCAAGTTGAATCATCGACACAACAATCAACAAAACTTGAGTTGAAGCCCTATTCACTTCACTCTTCAAAGGTTGAACCTCAGCCAATCGCAACACAAGTTTAGTCAAAGTACATGCCACAACAGCTCCAAGAAAGAAATCACCAGTCAACAGAAGTGACCTTAAATTCCCAGAAGTCAAAGTCCCTTGAACAACAGTTGGAGGTGAAAAAGCAGTTTCAGAAGCTGCACTTTGAGTTGCATAAGTCCCATCAGCAAGAATAGCTGGTCTTTTGGAGGAAACGGTGATCGAGTTGACTTGTTGACTTTTCTTTGAAGAATCGTTGTTTTCTCCTTCTTCAGAAGCTGAATAAAACGGAAGCTCTCCAAGGCATTGTTTTATAGTTGAAATCCCACTTTCAACTTCTGATAATGAAAGACAGTATTCACTTATGATCCAAAGAGCACAAGAACAAACACGTGCAGATCTTATCTGATAGAAAGTATCCAACAGCCTTGTGATGATTGAAACCCTTAATTTCGGATTTGTTTCGATTATTTCTCTTACAAAAACAGCTACATCCATTGCTGAAGCAACATTACTATCACCCAAGAAATCCATTAACAGATGAACAACTGTGGATGCAACTTCTGGGAACTTTATAGCACATGAATGAATAGCTTGGATTAACATCTGGCGATATTCTCCATCTTTTTCCAATTCTCCACTTTGGGTTTTGACAACTTCTTTCTTTAAAGTGAGAACAACTTCATTGATGTTGCGTGGAGTGATCAAATCAAGAACAATATCTAGGGTTTTTCTTCGAATGTCATGATTAGGGCTTGAAAGTGCTCTAAGAACATCCATAATCATTTCAACCATGATCTCACGATGAGAGGATTTCAATTCGTTTAATCGATCAAGAACAATGAGTTTCACATTGTTGTCACTTTGAGATTGGAGGAGTTGACAATAGGTATTAGCAGCTGCACGAATAGCAGTAGGGGCAGAGGATAATGACACTAATGTCCCTGCACATTCGTAGATAACTGCAGCAGAAGGAACAGTTAATAAAGATATGATAATCTTGATGTATTTTCCCTTTTCGCCCTTGTTAGCTCTGCAGACTTTACGTATCAACTCCAACACCACCATTTGAAGCAATTCACCCCATTCAGCTACTCTTTCCACATGGGTTAAAAGGTAATTTACTGCACGTTCTTGAGCACATGTGAACAGCATAAGAAAAGCGTTCCTTTTGGCTGATTGATCTGCTTCTGTTGAGAGGACTTTTTCAATCATTTCTGGAGCATCAACTAAAAGCTGATCCCCTTGTGGAAGCTTGTAAATAGCCATTACAGCAAGTATAGCATTTCTTCTTATGAATGGATGCCTGTGTTCTAGATTAGCTAGAATAGATGGGATTAAGGGCTCGATAATTTCTGTCTCATTGAGGCGACAAAGAAACCTTAGAGTGACCCCACGGATGTATTCATTGGGATGTTGGAGATTGTTTCTTAAGTTTTGGCAAATTAAGATCATTTCAGGTAAGATCTTTCCTTTTGAGTCTGTTTTGTCAATGATTTCAAGATAAAGAAGGAGTAGCTTTTGAACAGTGTGGTCCTCTGAAGGAAGAACATATCGAACAATTGTGATGAAAAGTTGTGGGAGTGTTTCTCCATTTAGTAAAAGCATGACTGCTTTTTTCATGGCATCAATCTTTGCAGCATCATCGTTGCCTTCAAGAGCCTCTTTGATCTCGTTTGCAAGTGCAGGTGTCCCTTTGTCAAAGTGGACAAGTAGTGAGCATGTTTTCTCCATGGCTTCTGGAATAAAGAAGAAAACTTTTAGGAGTTAGATCTAAAGTTGAGGTCTTTTTTCCTTCTTTAGTGCAGATACAACATTCAATTACAAAAATTCTAAACGGAATACTCCTAAAATCATGTATTCAAACTCCATGTTATACACACCATCATATTTAGTGTAATTAGATACAAGAAAGTTGAAGTTCATACACAGATCTATTTCTTTGTATGTGTGGAAGCAGATAACAGCATGAGTAGTTATGAAGTAGAACTAGTGTGATAGTCACACAAAAGATATCATCCAGACAAATTGAATGAGATCCATAATTTAGCAATCAATAGCACATAGGGTTTTCACTGAAATTGCAGGATTATATCCCTTCTAACCAGAGGGCAACCTCCTACTTCACAGGATTTCCAAAAGGCCATTGAAAGCTATCACATAGTTTATCCATAGGCGCTATCACAATTACAGGGTCATATATCCAAATTACACATCCAAGCTTAAATCGACGATGCCCAATTGTACCAAACCCATATAAATAATCTTCAGGTCGAGGGATCCAGAGTCGTGAGATACAAGGGTTAGATTCAGACCAAATGGTAAAAAAAAATCTAAAATTTAATCGAACATCTATTAGATCTGTCATTCTGAAAACACAGCTTCTCGTATAAAGTCTTGTAAGATAACAAATTCAGCAAGAGAACAAGTTGACAACGAACGAGATACATCGATTAGTGAATTCAACACTGCACACCAATTTTATCAAACTGAAATAGTAAATTAAGAACAGATCCTATTTTAAGTACTTCAGATCGCCAAATTCACAAATGCACAAACAAAGTTGAGAAAATGCAATAAAACCCCTAAGTTAATTCTGAGAAAACCAGATTGCATCCAGGCCGATCACAAAGAAATGACATTTTCAACAACAATTTTAGGATGAGAATGAGAGTCGCCTGAAGTGTAAAGAAGCTAGGGCTTGAGTAATCGTGCAGAAGGAGGGGCTATCGAACTTACCTTGGGGCTGCGGCTGCGAGCAAGTTAACGAGATCTGGTGGTGTGGATGGATCTAGAAAAGGAGAGAATAGTAGATCGATCCACTGATAAGAGGGAGAGAATTCAGATCGCGTCGAGCAATGGAACAACGCTGCTTCAAAAATGTCAAAATTTTATATGAAAAACAGCAGTTATTATTTTATAACTTTCATTCACTTCTTTAGTTTTATCTTTTTTTATCATTGTAATAAAAAACCCTCCTTTGAATTTTTATTTTTTAGGGTTTTATTCTAGTTATGTTTATTTTCAATTTTATTAATTGAGTAATCTATTTTTTTGGGGGGGATATATATAGAAAAACACAGCGAATTATACATGTATATGAACAAAAACATTTATATTATTTTTATGTACAAAAAAACTTTTATATTAATAGTTGCCATTTGAAAAAAAATCAACATATGGGTTTCTAAGAGAAACTGACGACTACAAATATGATGCGGCTTACATTTTAGTTTTTTAATACGACATTGATATTAATTGTGATAAAAACGATTAGTTAAGGAATGAAAATCAATCGTATGTTTCCAAATGGAAAATACAATCGAGCAAAAGTAATTGAAATAAATATAGTTTTGACATGTTTTTGCATACAATTAAGGAAATATAAGGGACATGTATGTCATATCATTTCTCTTAAAAATTTGCAATTTGTTTTATTTAAACGTAAATAATAATATAAAGGTTTTTCTACATATACATGTATAATTGGTTGTGTTTTTCCTGCATATATCCTTTTTTTTTGTTTCTTAAAAATAGACAAAACTTAAAAAATGGTCCTTATGGTTTATCATATCACAAATTTAGTCTTTGTTTTTTTTTTTTGACGAATATAGTCATTATGGTTTCCAAAACTTGCGTTAATAACCCTTTTTGTTGACGTCATTACTGTTCATTTGTTAGTGTGAGGATATTTTGGTCTTTTCAAGTAGTATGGACTAAGTTTGTAACTAAGGATAAACCATAGGGACCATTTATATAATTTTTTCTATATTTTATGCTTAAATCCATTTACTTTTTAAAATATCACTTTGAACCTTTCACTATGAACTTTGAAAAATATTACTTTCACCTAGGGGTGGTCAAAAATATCCGCATTCGAACATCCGATCCAAAAAATCTGAAAATTCGATCTGAAAATACCCGAAAAATCGGATATCTGAAAATTCGGACACCCGAAATTTAGATATCCGGTTTTTCGGATTCGGATACGGATATTAAAATGTGAAAATTTTGGATATTTCGGATATCCGAAATCCGAAATATATAATATAAATAATTACTAAAAATAGTTTTAATGCATTGAGTTTTTTCATTTGAAATTCAAAAAGACAAATTATTAACATTTTTACTTAGTACGCAAAGTGAGGATGGTATAAATGTTACATTTTTATGTTGATTTTAGTAATTTGAGTTTGATTTCTCAAAATCTTCAGGTATCATGAGGTAACTTGCATTTAACCGGACCAAATGAAGTCTTATTGTACCTAACAAATGCACGGAAACGTTCTTGTTATCGGAGGGTTTATTTTCTTTATTTAAAATTAATGAAATTCGGATATCCGGTTTAATATCCAAATCCGTATCCGAAATTTCGGATACGGATTCGGATATCAACAATCAACTATCCGAATTTTCGGATATCCGGTTTTGAACACTCGTACTTTCATCCCTCTATTTTCTAGATTTCCATGTTTAACCATGTATTATATATAATTTGATTTTCATTAATAACTTCCATCCGTTCACCTAAGAAAAACTATATTTACGTGTTTATATATATATATATATATATATATATATATATATATATATATATATATATATATATATATATATATATTTACGTGTATTATATATTAACTTTTCGACTTTTAGTTTAGAACTGTCTTTCGTTAATTTTTTTTTAATTACATGGTTTTGTTATAAACTTGTCAATTTAAATTCGAGTTTGTCTAGGTTTCGCTGTAGTTTTTTTTTCGTTTTAGTGTTTAACTTTTTGTATGTTTCCTACGTATGAGACGGGACACATAAAATAACTTTTGTTTGTTAATTTTAAAAAATGTATTATATTCGGGTTTAACTACGTTTCGACATTTTTTTTACATTTTTGTGTTTAGTTGTATATATATTCCTACGTATTATTTGGGTCACATATAATAATTGGTGTGTGTTTTGTTTTACATTTTTGAAAGTTTTAAATTTATAATTGGTATGTATTCTTTGTACTAACTAATAAACCAATTAATCTAGACTAACTAATACGCAAGGTTCTAAATGGCGTTAGGCATGGCGTGGCGGCAAGGTCAAGCCTCAAGCTTAACGAGCCATGGCGTTTTTCAAGGCGTGATGTAAGGCGGCGATTTTGTATTAATTTAAAATTATATTACCACATAAATATAACTTTATATTAAATATAACTACTTTTTAGAAGTGTTAGATCAATAACTAGTAACAAAAATTTAACAAAAACCACAATACTTGTATCTTCGATTAGAAAAGACATAAAAAATAGCAAAAAACCGTGTCTCAAACGAAAAAACACGCGTCATAACACGCCATAACGCGCCATGGCGCGCCATATCACGCCTTGTCACGCGTCACGCCTAACAGCAACATTATGAGGCTTTTCGTAACAGCGGAGCCACGCCTCACGCCATGGCGCGCCTTTTGAAACACTGCTAATACGCGATATGCAGTAGGGATGAGCATCGCAACCGAGTACCCGCTTTCGAAACCGAAATTGCCTTAAGTGGTTCCGGTTCCGGTTCTCATTTTTTCGGAACCGCTACCCGCTGGGTACTCGCCGGAACCGACTTTTACATATATATATATATATATATATATATATATATATATATATATATATATATATATATATATATATATATATATATATATATATATATATACATATTTTTTTCGTACACACGATTCGCAAATATAAAATAAACAAAGTATCTACTTCAAAGCCTTAACATTACCAAATCATATTGTTGCAGTTTGATATTAAAAAAAATGTGCAGTATTATTTAAACCGGTTTAGAATATATTTGTCTGATTTTATCCGTCGCTGGTTCAAATTGATTCGATTTAGACTGAACTAAATTGTGATTTTTATTGACAAAGGCAAACAAATATTGAAGCAACCGGGTTACCCGGTCTTAGAACCAGAACCGCGCGGTTCCGGGACTGGTTCCAAAAAATTAAGAACTGCCTAGACCGATTCCGGTTCCGGTTCTAACTTTCTAGGAACCACTGGTTCCGGTTCCTGTTCCGGTTTTTGCAAAATAAGGCGAGTACCCACCTATGCTCATCCCTAATATGCAGTGTATCTAATCGAATAGCATGATAGTTCAGGGAAATAGGATATCGAACACATGGAATGGTAATAACTGTTAAAATAACTAAATATTAACTAATTTTAACAATTAATAAAAGAGGGGGTTTTCTAATTTTGCAAGTTTAAAAACTTAAACACTACTTATCAAAGAAGCAAATTAGCAAAGAAACAACTTAAAACTTAAGAAGAAACAAAGAAACGATTTTTAGTTAAGCAATTAAAGAGATTTTTGCTTAGATTCGATTCACTTGATCATATGGTTGATTTCGTGAAAAATGCAATGGATTATTATTTTGTTGCTTACCGGTTCCTAGATTGAATAGAATTATGATCAATAGACTAATCATTTAGCTAAACAAGTTTAATCATTCAATGATCAATTGGACAATTAAACAAGGAAACTAGTATTCAATTCGAATTATGAAAGAATTATAATTTTGATTGACATATATGAACATCAATTCAATACATGATTGTTCTTCATATATTAACCCCTACATCAATTTACCACATTTTCTATTTAATCCTAGGTTTTTGGTCAAAACATTAGCCTTATAACAATGTTATTCGCAATATCTCAATTAAACTCTACAATAAACATAAAAGAAGTTGTTATAGCAAGCATAATAAATAAGCAACTAGTAAGAATTTAAATCAACTTAATCAACACATATTAAGCAAGATCATCTACTCTAAATGAAAGTTAGAGTTTTTAACCCATAACTACAGGAAACAAACACATAAAAATGAAAATCACTTTGATCAACATGATTAAATCAAAGCAATAGAGTAATTAAGAGTAAAATTGCCTTTAGATCTCTTCAAAATCAAGTCTTCAATTGATTTTTGCGTTCCAAAACCTCTAAGGAATGTTTATGGCCTTCAAAAGTCGTCAAAAACTTCCAGCATAAGTTGGGGTTGAGAGAGGAATCGATTAATTTATAAAATCTGAAATTAGCTTACCACGTCGTGGCCAACAAGCACCACGGCATGGTGATCATTAAAATAACATATCTGCCAAGTAACTAATTGACTGAGAATTTTCCATTCCCCATGGTGTGGTTGGTGATCACCACATTGTGGTACTCCAGTTTCTTAGCTTCTTTGACTTCAGTTGAGTCGATCCAATTTTCCCGCTCCCGTGTATTAAGGAAGGTTTGAGTATATAAACCAAGTATTACTTAAATTATGACATAAGTAAGAATTATCAATATGATGTAGATGTATAGAGAGTTGGAAATCCATCTTAGCCACTTTGGTGGTTTTATTATATGTTTTACTGCTTCAGGTGAGTTTTCTCACTATACTTTGTACAGCAGTATGTATTCTTGTGTGTAGGGTGTTGGTATGTTATATTGATTTGTTTGATTGGTATATCTGTTTTGATTGCGTGTATTGATGGCTATTGTTTGTTTATTTGTTTATGTATATATGGCGACAAGTTGTGGTGGTCCTGCTTCGTGTCGTAGGCCAAGACACCCGGGCGATCCAGTGTACTGTAGGCCTTGCAAGGTGGTCCAATCAAACTATAAGACCAAGGGAGCGTCCATCTATTGTAGGCCTTGCAAGGTGGTCCAATAGACTATAGGCGGTAGAGCGGTCCAGGCTTCCTGTAGGCCTTGTGAGGCGGTCTAGGCATCCTGTAAGCCTCGTGAGGCGGTTCAGGTATCCTGTAGGCCTCGTGAGGCGGTCGAAGCAAATTGAATGCTCATGTGTACATGCATTGTATGTGTATTGTTGTATGGGGTATTTTGGGAAACTCACTAAACTTTGGCTTAAAGTTGTGGATTAAATGTCATTTAGGTACTTATCGGATTGCCAAGGCGGTATTGTACACACGCACATCAACCATCTTATGATTTGAGATTCTGCAATATTTTTCCTATAACTTTGATTTTGAAGTATGATTTATGAACAAATGGTTTGACTCGAAAGTAACTTCATCAAAGCGGGTGTTTATTCTCTTTTCAAAATCAAAAATTTTATTCTGGAAATGGGACCTTACAGTGTATGTGTGTTTATGTCGATAAGCGTGCATGATATGACATACCAATGACACGGTGACAACTGAGTAGAAAAGAAGGAAATCGGCCTTAATATGAACATTTTAAGGAATGGAGAGGAGGTAAACCCGATTAGGCGTTGATATGAATATTTTGAGGCAAATGAAATCTAAAAGGCGGAAACTAAAACTTTAGGATATCATATAGCATAAATGAATTTTTATATGGAAATCAAATAATTGGTTAATGTCATTTTGCGTAAATAGATTAATTTTATAATAATAATAATAATAATACCAAAAATAATAATAATAGTGAAACACCTTTCGCCCTGGGTACAGAGTTTTAAAAATAAGAATATTAACAATCCCAAAATATTCAAGTTAATAGTTTTTCAAAAGGTGAAGTGTCAATAGGTATCATCACAATGATAAAAGTTTCCAACAAGTCGGGGTCTTCTAAATGTCCCTTACTTCTAAAGGCTCCAAAATCTTCAATCTGAGAGAGTGGAATGTCTAGTGAGTTACCCAATGCTGATTCATTTTGAGTAAGGGATAGCAATCTGCATACTCGAATCAAACCTCAAAAAAATTCTATAAATCGTAACAACTCTTGAGGTCTAATCAATAATAAATAATATAATACTTTTCAAAAATGGTAAAACATGATAAAATCAATATGAGATGCAATGAATGTTACTAACCCACTCGTGTCAATCTCAATAAGTCCAATCTCACGTAGAATGGCAATTGACAATTAGGAAGGGGTAGGGTACTCTCCTCAAGTTGCTAAAGGGGATGGGACTATCATCTCTATAATCTTTAGGAAAAAGGTACTCCCTTTTTTAATGTCCGGTTAAGTGGGTCTCCACCATCGATCTAAAGACTAGGTAGCAATGATACCTAGTTTCACACGATGGGTAACTAGCCTTGATGTACACATGATGATTATCTACAAATGCACTCATAACAACTCAACACACAATGGATCCAAGGACTTGACCACTCAAGTCTCTCATCCTAGTATAAATGCATGTATGCAATAAGTATGATGCCAAAACCACTTTTAAAACATTTATCAGCTTTTTGCTATCAAAAACTTTCCAAAACATGTTTTCATGAAGGCAACAAGTATACATGTATGAATAATTAGGAATCAAGTTACATAAAACAACTTTAAAAATTATGCAAAGTAGTAAGTAGGGATGTTTATTCCCAACAACTTATTTTAATACCAACTGAACTAGGGATGAGATTTAAAATCGGAATCGAACCGGAAACGGAACCGTTAGAGTTGAAATATATAAAACCGGTTCTGGTTCCGGGTTTAAATAATGGTTTTATCCAGTTTTTGGGTAATCTAAGTTTGGGTCCATCGGGTCCGAGTAAACCGGGTTTAAGAACCGAAACCAATGTTAGGAACCGGAACCGCTTTTAAGGGCCATAACCGGCTTATATGAAAAAATTAAAACATCCACATCTCATTCATTTCAAGTTGGATTGACATATGTTTTTTTTTTCCAAAATGTAGTTTAGAGTCTGTACATGATTTTAAACGATAAATTTACCATTTTTAGTTTTATATTCAATGACTTACAGTCCCCCGAAATTGAGATATCAAAGTTGGAAGTTTTAGTTCTTTTTTTTTTTATTCTGTGAAAATTTTAAAAAATTCATATCTAATTTGTTTGAAGTCGGATTGACATGCAGTTTTTTCCAACTTGTAGTTTAGAGTTTGTACATGAGTTTAGACTATAATTTTTTCATTTTTGGTTTAATATTCAATGAATTACAGTCCCCCAAAGTCGGGATGTCAAAGTTGAAAATTTTCAATTTTTCAGCTATTTGTTTTTGTACTTTGTATATTGTGAAAATGTTAAAATATGCATATCTCATTCGTCTAAAATCGGACTGACACACAGTTTTTTTCCAGAGTGTAGTTTAGAGTTTGTACATGAATTTAGACTATAAGTTTGTCAATTTTGGGTTCATATTTAATGACGTACAGTCCCCCGAATTCGAGATATCAATATGAAAATTTTCAAAGTTCAACCCACTAAGTAGTAAATAAATATCAAAAAGTTTCAGTTTCTTCGGTTGTAAAATCACTTTATCCAGTTCCACCCTATCCACTTTGATGTTTCCGAGTTTTCCGGTTGTCAACCCACTTTACCCGGTACCGTACCTGAAACCGAATCGGAATCGATTCCTATATACCGGTTCGGTTTCTGGTACTACAAAATCCCGTTAACCAGGTCCGGGTCAATCCGTCCCGGGTTTGACCCACTTTCATCCGTAATCATCACAAATTGTCTTCTAAGGCATCATCTTATTAATAACATCTTCCTATGTAATCAAATGTGACATGCAAATACAAATTCTAAATGTTATCTATATTTCACCTTAAATTAAATTATAGGTCTTACAATTGTGATTTTGTTCATGTATTTGATAATTTAACTTATTTGACATTGACCAAAACTGACCCATGTTAATATAAAAAATTATTAGCAAATTAATATCATCTTATCTTATTAATAACATCTTCCAATGTAATCAAATGTAACATGTAAGTACAAATTCCAAATGTCATATATATTTCACCGGTCTTA